>NC_056728.1:778451958-778751958 GCF_019279795.1 Protopterus annectens
TTTAACTTTCCAATACCATATATTACTAACGAGTTTCATTAACATGCAATGTTGTGGAACTGTAGTCCCTGCAAAATGTGCAGCATGTCAGGAACTGATAGCACATAGTGACAGTATTCAGATCTGCTCACTGATCCAAAACTATGTGCCAAAGTGTGCAAGTATTTCAGAGAAAGATAGTTCTGTTACACTTCTCAGATGTCCAGATTTTCACAGAATGTCCAGATTTTTGCCTCATATTTTTGGTCTGTTCCTCATAAAATTTGTGCTTTTCTTGCAAATCACTGAAGATTGGAGTCACTAAATAATGACATACATTTGAGTTTTGGACTTTATATCCTTCAGAATATACATTCTAACACAAATCCTATTATTCCTAGCAACTTTCTAAGTTTATAGGGGCAATATTTAAAATCTGTCTCTATTTCTGTGCCTTTATCCCCTCATTATGTTAGGCTTTGTCTAGATTTCTTGTGCTAAGAGGTCAAGAGCTATTAGTTCTGTTAGTGTAGAGGGATGAATCCCTGACAAGGATCCCAGTTACCTAGGTTCATTTATGTGCCCGTTAGATATAGAAGCTGGTGTGGAAATGCAGGAATGATGATGCTATGACTGCTCACCTCTCATAGCCAGAAGTTTAGGAACAATGTGCTGGTATGAGATAGGTGGTCATTGTAACTCTAAGCCTTAGTCAGAACAAGAATCGTGCAATTAGAAGCGGGGGGGAAGCTAGAGACACACCTAAAGAAGGACCAATGACTTAGAGTGCCTAACTACTTTTTAACTGATATCAGCAGAAAGGGGAAGGGCCTCAAACACTGTTTGAAGCCGTTGTATGCACGCATCAGTGATGGCTCCCATGTTCACTCTCTTCAACACCCAGACAGTAACCCCAGCACAGAGGAAATAAACACCAGATTCATGTTAAATAACTGTGCTATCGGGTACAGGAGGGTGCATTGGAGTCTTACTTAAAATCATCCCAACCCATGTAACTTCTATGGATTTGCAAAAAAAAAGAAAGATGGTCTTGCAAACAAATGTGTATGTGATGCAGAGTGAGAAATAAATGGAGTAACAGAAATAATAGGACTTTGCAGATACTTCCTAAATATCACAGGTAGGGTGCCCAAGCCTGGATATATACACAAACGCTATCTGTTAGCATGCAGTATTCCAAGCAGTATGTGCATATGTATGTACAGTACTGTGCAATGTGTGTGTAAAGTAATGTCTAACAGCAAGTGTATTAATTTTTTAACATAGTTATTTATTTATGTATGTTTCTTCACCAGGGTACTGCACTAATCAAAAATGACCAATTTCAGGCACAGCCCAAATAAAATATAACAAAAATAGACAGCCACAACAAACATAGATGTAACAGAAATTCACATAGTTAATGTCACACACACACACACACACACACACACACACACACACACACACACACACACACACACACACACACACACACACATGGATAAAAAACATAACAGGCCTTCACATCAAACAGAGGAATAACAAAGCTCGCATGAATCTTACGATAGTTCCAGTAGTTATAGTACTTATACTTAGTATCTGAGGATTAATGTAATGTCAATTTGAATTGTTCATATTATAGCATAGTGAGATCTGAGGAAGCCCTTCAATTTAATAACAGAAACAGATGAAAACACTTTTAAAATAATTTTTGGGTGAGTGCAACTGGAGACACATGAATTTACGTAATGCAAATACTTTTATGTATTACTTGAACTTCCCCTTTTTAGGTACATATATGTGTATATGTGTGTACACATATATATGGGTCTAGTTCAGTTTACCGAATTAACATATAACCACAAAACTGAAACAAAGAGACAACATCATCAAAACATCACAACGATGAGCATTCACAAACTCAAACCTCAAGACACCAGAACACACACATTCAAACCATTACTGCTTTAAATCTACAAATAAACACTCAGAATAAATAGACATCAATCCCTTTAAAGTACACTATCACCTACGTCAACATATGTGGCATAAATGGAACACGCTTCAGCTAACAGTCATTTCAATTAAACGGTGAACGTGAACTTCTTGTTAGCTTCAGAACAACCCACACCCCCGCAAGACAAATATATATATATATATATATATATATATATATATATATATATATATATATATATATATATATTACATTATATGACCTATGTTATATATATGTATGTATGCAGATTAAATGTTTTTTGGTTTGGAATGACTTTCGCTGCCTTTATTTATGGCCCATCTCTGACATTTCTCTTTCCCCTCACCTATGTTTTCTCAGCCTGGGAATTTTCATGCACACACACATTGTCCCACTAGTTTATTTTTTTTCTTTTAGCTTGTCCTACTATTTGTTCTTAGGGAAATTTGGTTTCATGTCTGTTTTCTAAAATATGTCCTAGACTCTCACACAAATGCTAAATCTGAATTTTATATCTGCCCTTAGCAGCAGAGTTCCTTTTTTAAATTCTGGAAATCATCACATTCCTTCCAGCTTCCATCACATCATTTCACACTGAGTTTAGTTTCATTAGGATCTATTTTATTATATACTACAGTAATATAACAAAGATGCAGGACTAGATGCTTACCTTGTTATTTAACATGTAAGCAAACTGATCAAAAGCCAAATACACAGTGCTTTGCACTTACTTAGGTAAGGAGTAAATAGCACCAGTCACAATAAAAATGCAAACTATGTGTGTATCACTGTTCCAATCACTCTCATTGCAATTTGCATGGCTTTTTATATGGAAAAAAAGAAATATATATTACTTGTTACTGCTGTGTATAATGAAGTTCAACAGCACAGCAGAAACCAGTTCAAACACAAGCAGGAAAAGAGGTCCAGTAGTAATTCAATGAAGCACTTTTCATTATAGTAAATACAATAACTTCTTCAGATAACATTAAATTCAAACATCCACATTGAAATAACATTTTAAAAACCATGTGACAACGATAAACCAACCAGCAGAGTGGGTAGTCAATCTTCTTCTGGCTTTTCCTGGTTAGGGATCACCACAGCAGATCATCATCCACTTATGATTGGCAGTGGAGTTTTATGGTGTCGAGTTGCCAGCCTGGCGCCCAACCTTCCACAGAAGGTACACACATGCACGCACTCATGCCTAGGGCCAATTTAGTGTGTCCATTCCACCTACAACATGTCTTTGGGAGAAAACCAGAGCACCTGGAGGAAACCCGCACGACCACAGGGAGGACATGCAGACTCCACACAGAAGGCACCCCAACCAAGGATCGAACCAGAGAACCTCTTGCTGTGAGGCGGCAATGCTAACCGCTGCACCACTTTGTAATTGAATTTCCTACTATATAAAATTAAAGAGATGTGTTTCTATTTAAATGTCACATGCTTTATGAAGGGTATTTAAGTGAGGTGTACATTGTTTTAATTTGTTCTGAGGAAGTCCCAGTGTTTTAGGGATGAAAGCACTCAACAACTGTTATTTTTACTTGTTAATAAATACTTCAGTTTCTAAGCATGTTCTTTTGTTTTTTTGGGTTGCTGGTTGCCTAATTCCAAGTATTAGTCTGTATATATACATACATATGTATATATAGGTGCAAGTGTGTATGTTTCTCTCTCTCTATGTATATATATATATATATAGCTATAGATATATAGCTATATATAGATATAGATATATAGATACAGACACACTCACAAATGCACGTCTACAAAAAAAAGGGGGAAGTTCTGGTAATACATATAGTTAGTTACATTAAGTAAATTCATGTGTCTACTTGTCTTCACCCATAAATTAATTTAAAATTGCTTTCACTAGTTTCTGTTATTAAACTGCTTCCTCAGATTTCACTATGCTAGCATGTATCAATGTGATAATTCATTTAATGATCAGACAAATCATATGAGCAATTCAAATTGACATTAAATTAATCCTCAGATACCAAGTATACGTAAAAGAGTTACAATGAAAGTAAAAATTTAATGCAAACTACATATAAATAATAAAATATACAATTAATCATCTAGTACTAAAGAAAAAAATGAAAGTTAAACTCAAGCATAGACATGAAATACTGTAGCTATATATATATATATATATATATATATATATATATATATATATATATATATAGACAAAACACTTATGTTGCCTTTTAGTTAAGAGTTGTTATATTCCAGTTTCTTTAAGCTGAAAGTGCTCTTAATCGAGCATGTTTTGATTGATTCTAGACTAGTCAAATCTGCCATTCAAGTTTTTGTTTCTGTAGGGTTTTGTTCAGATTACCTTTTAATGGGCTGAATTGAGACTCTGACATGAAAAACTCACTTCTCATAGTTCCTCCAGATCCAAGCATGTCTAGACAGAGGGTTGTTAAACTCCTTAAGACTGATATCAGGGAGGTATTTCATTGGATCCCTATCAGATTATCAAAATTTCAAACCTTCAAAATTTGTATGGTTGGGACAGTGTGATCGAAGTTTTGAAAATTCAAACGTTTTGAATGAAGATCAAGGTACATCACAGAACAGGAAATTTACCCTTTTCTGCAATGTAGTATGATCTTGGAGTTGGCATATTTAATTAGCAGGGAGTGGGGGAGGCACAGCTACCCATATGGGGGGTGCAGGAGAGCTTGCCCCTCCCTGCAAAAATATTAAAAATAGATTTTTTTTTTTTTTTTAATGTTCGAAGTTCTGAAACCTCGATCATATTGTCAAAGCCATATGAATTTTGAAGTTTTGGAACTTCAATAATCTAACATAGATCCATTTAGTCACTCTTATTTTGAGAAGGTTAATTGCTTTTCCAATGTAGAATGCTTTGCATTTTATGCAGCTTGCCCTGTATACAACAAAGGTACTATTGCAGTTATATCTGTCAGTGCAGACATATTTCTTTTTTGAGTTTGGACATATAAAATAGTTCTTTTGGCTCATAAATGCACAGTATCTACAGCCTGGGGGCAGTAGGGAAAGATTCCTACCTGTAGTTCTGTGAATGCAATAATTTCTTTTTCATTTTCTACCCAGCTTCTAATATTTTTTCTTTTCCGATAAATGAAGGATGCTTGAGGTTCCAGAGCCTGACTATTTCCTGTTATGATGCTCCAGTTTTTTTGACTATTTTTTTAATTACATGTGAATTCTTGAAATAAGTTGGTATCATACTTCTTTTGTTTGTCATTTTCTTCACTGATTGTTGTCCAGCATGTCCCAGTTTCCATCCACAGGGGTTTGGCAGAACTGGATCATTATTCTGTTTGAGGAGTTTTATGGGGCCTAGCAGGTTGGCCACCAAATTCTCACTGTATCCTCTTTCCGAAAATCTTGTTGCAGTTGATCTAGGTTGGTGATAAATCGGTCCTTCTCTCCAACACCCTGGCTATTCTCATTCCCTGTGATTTGATGACATTGTTCTTAGTGATTTTGGTGTGTATGTTGTTACCACGTAGAAGTAGATTCACTCGTGTAGGTTTTCCATAAAGGGCATTCTTGAGCTTCTCCACATTTCTGTCCTTACAGATGGTGATGTCCAGGAATCCCACCTTATCATAACTATGGTGATTGGTAAAGTATAAAAAGTCTGTGGTGTTTTCGATGCAAAAGAAGTTATGCAGCTTAGAATAACCTCAATTCCCATGCAGTGATAGGCAACCAGCAATGATAATGTACCAAAAGCAATTTGCAGGCTTTGTTGGAATAGTTTAATAAGACTGAGTGCTTTCATTTCGTAAAGTACAGAAACTTCTTCAGACCAGGGAGCCTTTCCACGTGATAAAGATATCATCAAAAAATGATAGTAACAATCCATGTATCAATATATTTCTGAGGAAAAGATGGTGTTATCTTCCCATCTAGCCAAGGCTGTATTGGATAGGCTAGGGGGTCATAGCAGCTCCCATAGCTATCCCCCCCTTGTTGGTATGAAACAGTCCAGCATATTCCCAATAGCTTTAATTTCTCTATGGCTAGTGTTGGTCCTATGTATTAGCAGCAGGGTGGATTTGGTACTATAGCTGATGCAGACACAGATGTATAGTGCAATACTAACTCTGTGGTATAATATGGTCACAAAATCTTCAGATGATTGCAATTTCATAGAAGTTTTTGAGGACGATTATAGGCTAACTGCAGCTGTTTTCAACCATATGGTTTACCCTGCAAAAAGCTTATATCTGCAGTACATACAAAAATATAGAATTCCTAGTGCATACAGTCCCTCCTCAGTCTCCTTGCTCTTGTAAACCAAACTATTTTTATACAAATGAAAACCTTTTATATTTTCTAACAATATGCAGCAAGCATAGAAAAAAAATAGAAATCCCTATAGTGAACAAGTGTCTTGCAATTTAACAAGTATTTTTTTGAGAGGAATACTGTTTTTCATTTTATTTAAGCTCTAATACTGCTAAGTTATACAATATTGCTTAATTATTTGTAGTGTAGTAAAGTGTTCTGATTTCAAAAAGATTCATTCATAAGCATACATTACTTTACCACAAATTTCCATTAACGCTGACATCTTTAATTAAATGTAATATTCTTCTAAGTGCTGTTCAGGAGATGAACACTTTTTTAAATACACTCCATGAACATCATATAATGAAAATCTCACACTCATAATGATTGGCTCAAAGCATAACCATGTTTAATGGTGAGAGAGAAGGTACACTGTTACATCATCATTTATGATGTAATGAAAAAAACAGGTGAAATAAAGAGAAGTGTGTTTGCTTGAATAAAAATTTGCTTACTTAGGCTAACTTTTGAAACTGACCTGACCCCTTTTAAATTTAACACCAATGTTAGAGCTAACAAATGACCCTCAGTTACAAACAGACACCCAATAGATATTAATGCTGACAGGATAAGCTAAAATTTTGACCTTGCTTCTCAGTGTTTATTGATACAGATTTTACAGCCTGGGCTATTTGTCAGATCAGCACTAAAGTAAAGTAGGTTGTTGGATACCCTGTAGGACAGAACAACAGCCAAATATCTTCCCAGAGACTGGATCACCTTTGCAATCCATCAGTGCTAAGAAGTCAAAAGGATGAAACCTTAGACATTAGACTTTTTGCCTCCTGCTTCAAAAACAGTCTTGATTAATGTGTCCAAAATAAGCTTTTACCTATGGAGGATAAACGAGCAAAAATTCTTATGATAGTATGAACTATGTAGGTGACCTCATATAAAAGGTAACTAAAATAAGAATCAAAATATAAGGCTGATGCAGATCTTGTCATCTATTTGAATTTCTTTAAAACAATAACAGCGGTAATGTTCAATAGATTGTAAATGACCAACAGCAAGTCAGATGAAAATATAGCTGCAAAATAATGATGTTTATATTTATTTATTTATTTTAAGTGAGCATACTGAGATTAGAAGTCCCATTTCAAGAGAGATTCACAGGAAGAAGAAAATAAAGTCACTTGCTCAAGGTCACAAAGAAACAACATTTCCTCACAGAATTCAAACCCAAATTTCCAGCCAAAAGTCAAACAGTATTTGTGAGAGACATTGATTTTTCATTAATTACAGTATGCATTCTTTTTCTGATATGGATTTTGAGGAAACTTCCAGGGCTATGTTTTTATTCACAGCAGTGTGCATTGCTTTTGGTCAAAGTATGACATGAAGTCTCTGTCACAGTATAGTGGCTTATATTACAAAACAGGCTTTTGTCTTTCCACAAATCAAACACATTCATTGCAGCACAATATAATACTCAACTGAAGAAAATACAAGCAGAATAGTGAAATTATTCTCAAATATTAGGAAACAAAATAATTTCTAATATTAATGCAAAAGCTAGAAAAATGCAAGTAACATACTGATTACTCTGACTAAATGTATTCTTCTAGTCACACTATTGAAGTGAACCTTCAAATTAGAAACTGAAGCAAGCAGGCATCTAAACCTCTGCAAGACATAGGTTCATAGGTTCATAGGTAGGTACTAGGCTATTGGCCCAAGGGCCTGTGTAAGCCTAGCCAACAAGGTTCCCTGGCTTAATGCCACCCAAGAAAGTTATTTTCCTGTGCCACTGTTGAGCAGTGACACAGAAGTGATCCCCAGGGTGTATTTCCTATTTCCCATCCACTCATCAAGATTTTTCTTGAAGAGTGCTAATGAAGAACTTTGCTTGACACAGATAGGTAGCCTGTTCCAGAGTATGGGAAGTCTCTGGGACAGGAATCTATTCCCCCAGCATGTCCTGTTTATTGTGGTGACATGGTTTAGGTCCCTAGAGTGTGTAGCTTGGAGGGATTGGGATTTCTTTAGTTGTAGCATGTCCAACAGCTTTGGGTTTGACATAGCTTTATATGTTAGGCAGAGATCACCTCAGAGTAGGTGATATGCTACGGAGTAAAGCTGACGTTTTTGAGACAGTCAGTGTAGGGCATTTGTTTGAGGCCAGTAATTCTCTTTGTAAGGTACTTCTGTGGCCTTTCCAGTTGCTGCAGATGTCTTGTGAGGTACATTCCAAAAAGGGCGTTGTAGTCTATAATGGGTCTAATGAGTGTCAAGTAGAGGGGAACAATGACCTCTTTTTTCCTGGATGAGAACCCTTTTATGATGAGGTGTGCACGTAGAAGGACTTCCTGACTACTGTGGTGACGTGACTATCAAAGGAGAGGCTACTGTCCACCTGGGTCCCAAGGTCTCGTATCACACATTTGATGTTAAATAGATTGCTGCCTATGTGGTAGTTCATGGGTACAGAGTTTTTACCAAAGGGGATGACACTGCACCTTTTGGCATTGAGCTTGAGGCCATGGCTCTGACACTAGGCATCTGTCTCAGCGAGGCCCTTCTGTAGGATGTCCACATCATTTGGGGACTTGACAATGGCTCCTAGTTTGCAGTCATCTGCGAACTACATTAGCCAGAGGCCTTCTGTGTTAGCCTGTACTTCAGAGAAGTAGATACCAAACAGGACAGGTCCCAGGACTGAACCCTGTGGTACTCCACTTGTCACTGGTTTGAGGTCAGATTTGGAGTCTGCAACTTTTACAGTGTAGGTTCTGTCAGTGAGCCATTTGGCAACCCATCTTGTGACGTAGGGATTTATACCTAGTTTAGTGAGTTTAGCTATAATTCCAGAATGGGGGATGGTGTCAAAAGCCTTGGCAAGGTCAAGATAGGCTGTGTGAACCACCTTACCCTCATCTACGGCTTTGATGACTGCCTCAAAGAAGTTGATCAGGTTCAGGAGGCATGATCTGCCTTTGACAAACCCAGACTTTTAAAAGAGCAATTCATTTTGATGCAGTTAGCAATCTGGATTTCTGTAAATGAATCCACTATTTTGGAAATGTTATTATTTAAATGCAGAGTGTGTTTATCTATTCATTTGATTGCTGGGGAAGTGATTTGGCCTTTAAACCCACAATGTAGGCTACAAAGGCAAAGGAAAATAAAGTAAATACATAGACAATTTGGAATAGCCAACACTTGGTGGACCAGATTCCAAGACAAAATTGTGCACAGTTTAGTGCACCAAAGGGAAATGTTGGTGAACTTGTGGCAGATGTGATTTAAAGAAGTAGTAAATATAAAAAAAAGTAATCATTTATGGCTTCCTATTAAAATGTCTGCACTTGAAATGCCAAGTGCAGACATGCTGAAAAAAAAAACAAGGAGAAGAGCGAATTCTGAAGATCATTTTTCTCCTTAAAACTTCTTTTTTGCAGGAGGGCAAGCCCCTCTGCAACCCCATGTTGGAGGCAAACCTCCCACACCCTTGAACTTATACATACTAACTCTGAGATGGCCATACCTCTGAGAAAATGGAATATTCTGAGAAATGGCATCTCAGACTTAGCATATATAAATCTGATCTTTCAGCCATTCAGTCTCCATATTTCGAGACTTAGTCTAGCAGGTCCAGACATTTCAAATGGTTACCATACTGTACTCAACATATGGTAAATGCAGACTCCAAGTATGGACACCAGATTTCAAAATGTAACAGGTGCACCAAATGACAGTGGAATGTGACAGAGATGCACATAAGGAGTCAGCAGAGGCCATAGGTGCTAAAGTTATTTCAGACAAATTATATTACAATCCTTCAAATTCTGCAAAAATGTAATACATAAAATGTAAGCTGCAGTAAATGCACTACAGCAGACTGGGGTTCCACAGGCTGCATTAGAGGACAATCTAAAACTGTGCTTTAGAAAAAAGCCAGCACTGCACTGAGCCAGGCTTCAGTCAAGCCATCTCTCTGAACTAGAAATCATTGACAGATACAGATTAGATAGAAATCTGGTGCAAACTGTGTGTAAGATGTGTGCACACAGCTCTGTCCCAGTAGAAACAAAAGAATGCCTGTGTATGGGTAGACTGGCCTCCGGGACATTTCAACGGCATATGGCTGATGCTGCAGCAGTATAGCATGCATCTGCAAGATGCATACTATGACAGTTCCTGGCAGTTATGTGCCACAAAGTGGAAGAATGTTTTCACTTCATAGCAACATCCATGGAGCATCAGATTGACATGGAACAGTTCTATGCCACTGCAAATTTTCCCTTTGACCTTGGTGCAACTTACAGCATTCATATACCAATAAAAAACCCTGCATCAGATAATACAGAATAGTACATCAACAGAAAGAGGTGGCCGTTGCTCAATTGTGAGACTGTCTGCTCCATGGATGGCCTTGTTATTAATACTATGGCAACACACTCAGCTTGTGTGCATGATTCTTTAATCTGGATGGAAAGTGAGCTGAGGTCCACTTTTCGATAGGGTAACATCCCTGAGGGGGTCTTACTTGGTAAGTATATGATCACAGCTGTAAGCTAACCTGAACCAAGACCCTGTTAACATTATGCAATGTGAATAATTGTATGTATTCATCTTCAGACAGGTGACTGCAATTATTCACTGGAACTCTGGTTCATGACACTATTCAGAGCTCCATCAATGACTATTGAGAATGCATTCAACAGAGCATACACCATTGCACTTAACACCATTGTGTGGGTGTTTGGCATGCTGAAAGAGAAATTCAGAGCACAGAGGTGGGGAGTTGAGGAGTCCAGATACATGGTCTGGCTCCTAGTCCACAATCATGAGGCCCAACTCATGCAGGGCCAGGTCCTGTGGGGAGCATATAGGGCTGAGGCGTGGCATCAGTTGGCTCATGATCTCACCAGTGCCACAGGGATTCCAAGGACTGGTGAGCAGGTCCGTCACCACCATGTGGACCTGAAGAGACGCAAGCAGGACCAATTTGAACCTTTGGATCCAGGAGGCCTGGCAAATGCCCAACGCCCCACTACTGAGTAAGTTACATTTAATTATGTATGTAAGAAATTAAATTAGCTGATATTATGGAGATGTGTATTCCAATATTACTTCATTTATATTACAGCTGCAGGTGTCCTTTCTGTGAACCGCAGAGCCTATGGTGATAGGCTGGTGCAGTTGCGCCACCAGGCAGGTCAGTAATCCACTCCCAGTAACTGTAAAGAAATATCAAAGTATGACAGTTAGCAAAAGAGTGCAGTGTAGTCACTAAGTAATAAAATGTGCAAGTAACAGTGTAAAAGTGTTTGCAAGTATTGCTTGATTACAAAAGTGTGTTGCAGTCTGTAATCCAAACAGAAAAATGAAAATGTCTGAAATAAAGTCTGAAATAAAGATGCCCCACCTGTAATATAATAGTACACAACCTGCAGCAGGCTGAAAAGTACAGCTGCAGAAGATGAGCAAATCACATGTGTGAAATATATCCCTGCTGAAATACTGAAACATGACAGAAGTGAGACTGCTGGAAAGGATTGTAATAACTACAGGTAAAACATGTCAATAAAGCCTAGAAGTAAGTACCATCCTGAATAGTAAAATGAAAACAAGTGAGAGAGTGTGAGAAAGAGTTATGAATCCACCAATAAAGTAGTAAGAACTCCTGAATAAAGTATACTGCAGTCAGTACAGAATGAAATGAATGTGACAAGTAGAATCAAACTGCGAAATGTGTTCAAAGTGTTGCTGCAGCTGGAATGTGTATCCCAAAATCTGGATATGTTGCTCTCAGTCTGCAATATGCAGATAGTATGATTGTCTGAAATATCAAACATCCACAGTTGTCTATAGCTATATAAAGCAAATGTAGCAGGATGATGTAGCTGAACAAAGCCAGATATGAACATGTATGAATAACAATAAAATGTATATTGATGTAGCAGTAACAGTCCTATCACCAAATTGAAGTAGTTATCATATAGGAAACTGTAGTTAGAACAGTAGTGTGTATATATCTGTAGCTATTAGAAATGTACAGCATATGTATTGGTATTCAAAGGTGTTAATATTATTTTCTTCACCCCACCCTATAACCACATATAATCCATTCCACGTGAAATTGGTATGTGCAATCACAATTAACACCCCTGAACATTTGTCCTGTTGGGTCATAAATATTTGCATGTATGTTGATGCATCTGCCCTGTTCATACATCCAAACCTGATGGCCTGTTGCCATCAATCAACCCTGCATGTTGTTGGACTGTGTATTGCTGTTCCAATTATGCATGTGTTATGCTCGCTGTTCAATGGTGTGAATATCTGGGTGTTTGGTTAATGGGAATACTAATGCATGCAGTTACAACTAATTGTGAATGGTATTGTATGTTACTAACCCAAACTGTCATGACATAGTACAAAACATAGGACGGCAGGGAAGGCGGGTTCCAGCGGACCCACCTCTCCCACCTCAGCTGGCGAGTGCACCTGGCACTAGTGCCCAGTCTGGCCCTCCTCCAGTAGCCCTGTGCCACCTGCGGGTGGAAGCGCTGCAGGGGATGGGGCCCATCCTCCCTCTGCAAGCATGGCCGGAGGAGAACCACCACTCACCCTCCGTAGCATCCGGACTGTGGTGTGTAGGGAGATCCAGGACTCTGTTCTTAGGCCCCTATGCCAGCTTGAGGCACAGGTGGCACAACTTACGGGCATGCCTGTTGCCCAGCCTACATAGCCCCCAGCACAGCCCCATCCTGGGCAGTGAAGGAACAGTGGCAACTGCCCATGGGTGGGTATATCAGATCCACTGTTGCCATCTGTGGGCTCATGGGCACTGGATATCCAAACCTCCGTCCCCATCAATTGTGTAACCCCCCACACGTGTCATACACCGCCCCTGTATGCATCTTGTTTGTCTTGTCTGTTGACCTACTCAACCTACCTCCCAAGCTATACCGACTTCCTTCACCTGACATACCACTCTCACCTGAAAAAAAAAAAAAAAAAAAAGGGCATTCTGTACCCACAAAAAAATTACGCCCCATACATAGCTGCCCATTCCGCACATATGTCTGCTGGACATGGAAACTATCAATTACAATTGGCTGTACAACAAGTATTATTGTTGTCCTGACACCTCTCTCAGGGGTGGAAGGTTTCAAATGTCACACCAAATTACATACATATGCACAGCTGTTGCTGATGAAGAAATGGGCAGCTATGGGCCTTACCTACATCCCTCCTGCAAAACCCGAGCTTGTTTCCCTACTGTCTTATCCTCTTTGTGACCCCTTTTTCACCACTTTCCTGTCTCCCCATTTTCATTTCTTTCAAAGAAAATAGCACGGGTGTGCGCAAGAGTAAGCACGTTTAAGCGGTTGTAAGCGGGTGTGAGCATGTGTGCGTGGAGCTAAATGCCAGTGCACATGTGTGAGCTCCACGCAAACCAGCGCTAACCCGGTTACAACTGCTTAAAAGTGCCTTAGTCACTCTGATTGACAGGTCCTGTAGTCAGTTCAAAAGCAAAATAAAATCCCACTGTTAGTCCCGAACCCAAGACCTTGGAAACACTAGTCTACATGACTTACCACTAAGCCATGACTGTTATACAAGAACATTGTGCTAAAATAAATATATCATGTAATAGTAGGAATGAATGTAAAGGGAATATAGGATGTGTAGTACACAAAGCATGTCATGTATATTTACTGTCAAATCTAGTGGATATCTATGATAGTGTGTGAACAGAAACAGCCATGCTAGTTGGTAGCTAGTAGGTAATAATGTCACTGTAGCACCTTGCAAGCCACACACATACTCACAGCAGGATAATCACTGCCCATACCCCACAACCTCTTACAGGAACACATCCGGACCAAGTAATAAAATATGTGGAGCAAAGGGCCAAAACCAGGGACACATTACAAATAATGTTACAACAAACTTAGACAGTTCAGAGAGTAACAGGTTCTGCATTTTGTGTGATGTTTGGAAGGGTATGAAGTCTGAAACTTAAATGTTTGTCACTATATTCTGACTTGAGCCCAGAGTGATTTGCCAGAAAAAGCTGTGCATGAGATATTGACCAAAATATGAGGCAGAAATGTGGACAACCTGCAAATATTTGTACACATGAGAGGTTTGACACCACCATATTTGAATAGTTAAGAGCCTAGACATAGCAACAGTGACTGACTTACAGGAATGCCTCACAGACTCCATGTGAAATGCACAAACCGTAGGCAGAAAGGTGTTACAACACATGCAATGGTAACTATGAAGTCCTGAAAGTATGCACCACTTGCATGGCAGAAAAAGTGTAGTAATACATATGCTCATGCTATCCCACAGTCACAACTGCAGCACACCAGACAATTTAATGGGTGTACCCCACTGATATGTACCATTCCATGAAGCAGATAACAGATGCACCTGAGAGTCTCTGGGGCCTGCTCAGCAGCATACTCAAATACCCTAATAGATGTCAAGGCCCACACCATGGCCAGACCACACTGCATGCTGTAACACCCTAGCAGATATAGCAAGCATTACAAGGTGTGAATGTACATGGAAAATAGGAAAGCCACAGCAGCACACTACAGTCAGGACACCTAGCAGGCATACAAGTAGTGACTGTAAAGGGCAAATATTGAAGCCATAGCAACAAAGTGCAAGAGCCACTGCTATACACCAGTTACACCACATGTCCCACAGGAAAGCACACACACACACATTAACAGTAGTAGTAGTCGTAGGTGTCAGTGTACACACACAGTTAGTACAGGAAACTGGAGAAATGAATGGAGAAATGTTAATCTACAACACAGCTGGAAACATGAGAGAGATACCAACCTTTACACTCACAGAACATTGTCCACAGCATACCAGCATGGTCCCTGCCCTTAAAATCTGAAAGGGCTACACCTATCTCACATACCTTTTTATAGCACTGTTCTGAAATCACAGTGAGAACTGCAATCAGTACACAACTGGCTGCATGCAATTAGCAAATGCTGGCTAACAATTGGTGCAGAGGCCATCACATGGACATATGCAGATACCTACAAAAGCATGCTGTACTCCCAGTCCACACATGCAATAGTTTCATTGCACCCTGAGGAGGAAGTGAGAGACAGAGAGACAGAGAGAGAGAGACAGAGACAGAGAGAAAACAAAATTAAACATACACAAACAAAACTGGTCAGCAACAGCCACCTGAAAGCTGACAACTGGCAAGTGGAGCAGCAGGACACAAAACCAGACAGCAACACAAGCAGCTGTGACAAACACAGGTAATGTAAAGTAATACTATAAAGGTCTACATACTGTGAACCCTCCATATGTGTCATTGGTCTGTATCCATATGTATATGAAGATGTGCAAAGGGCAGGGGACATACAGTAACTATCAGTGAAGGCTGTACATACATTTGTATGTGAGAGCATCTATGTGCACATATCAATGTAGGTTGAATGTAGGTTGTAGGACACAGTGACATGTACAACACTGTGACAATGCACTCAATGTACAAAGTAGGTTTCACAGTTATGTATGTTTAGCAGTATGTTAGTGTGTGTATACAGTATGGTAAACAAACATGTTGATATGTATTTATCTTATGGATACGTATGTATATCAAATATGTATATATATATATATATATATATATATATATATATATATATATATATATATATATATATATTATGCATATATGTATACATACATAGAGAGAGATGTAGGAATACATAGACAGATGTAAATAGATAGAATATGTACAAACATATATATGTAATACACACATACAGATATAGATATATGTAGATACATATACATAGACAGACAGATCTGACTATCTACAGGTATGACTGTATATGATGACCTCAATACCCCTGTCCCACCCCGTCTGTCACTCTCACCCCCTCTCTGTCACACACACCCCTCTCCATATCTATAGCAATATATGTACATCAATATATAGACAGACAGATCTGACTATCTACAGGTATGGCTGAATATGACAACCTCAACACCCCCTGTCCCACCCCCTCTGTCACTCTCACCCCCTCTCTGTCACACACACCCTCTCCATATCTATAGCAATATATGTACATCAATATATATATGTGTATATGTATACAGACATATATATATATATATATATATATATATATATATATATATATATATATATATATATATATATATATATAGATATATCTATATACATATATATATATATATCTATATACATATATATAGATAAAGAGAGAGAGATGTATATATATTCTGAATGAGGCACATGTGTACAGATGTATTGCAACAGGTGCCTGGTGACAAAGGCATGGAGTGAACACCAGTGTCAAAACTGGAGTACCATACCCCATTTCAAATCACCTACACCAGTAACCACCAGATATGTGATTGGCTGCCCACCACTGCATGTGTCAGGGGTGAACAGGGTCATAAATGTGTACAGTAGTCCCCCCAATGATATTCACAGTGGCACACTATTCCTGGAATACCTGCACATGGTATGTGTCAGCAGACATGGTGTGTCAGCTATGGACATGTAGGTCAGTGTACCCCTCCACACCACATAATGGCTGCCATGGTATGTACCTCACATGACAGCTACAGATATGGAGAAGGACACAGTGACATGTACAACACTGTGACAATGCACTCAAACACATTACCAATGCACAGTGACTGACAACACCACAGAGTACACACATACTACCCACATAGAGGTTACCACTCCTGGATTTACATACTTAAGTCACACCCATGACAGATGTCCAACAACCATAGTAACACCTCACACCATCCACAACCTAAATGACTGCTGTGTGTCATCCGTGCCACTGCAATAGAGAGCACATGTGGAGGTAAAGGTTCCTACCCACAGATAAGACATACCCTGCAATAAACCACGCAGTGTTAAGAAGCAAGACTCCCCATGAGTACATGTCACACATACCCCTGCTGAATGTTAGTCAGATAGGTAATATGCCATATGAGTCACCCTGTGTAACTGTTTGACAGCAGCAGGTACCATCACACCACATGTGTCACAATGGTCAGGGTAGCAGAACAGTATGCTGCTGTAGTCCCAGGGGCAATAGCATATTGTATAGTATTGTATTGTAATGTATTGTATTGTGTTGTATTGTATTGGTATGATGAGGTGCCTCCTTTGTGGAGTGGAACCACTGCTGCTGTGCACCAGTGTACAGGTACATAGCCTGTAGTCAGGCTAGTGTTACATAGCACTTCTATATGTGTGTTTAGCTCTTGTCGGAGTTCATGTAGCATGCAACCGGGGATACCATCAGGTCCCATTCATGTTGTGTATTCTGCTTTAATGAGGGTGGCTCTCACCTGGACATCTGTGATGACAGGGAGGTTACAGTCAGCTGGGATAACTATGTCTTATTTTGGGGGAGCGGGAGGGGTGAAACCTGCACTGAACCTGTCTGCCACAATGTTGTCAATATCTGTGGTTTCAGTGAATTATTTGTTGTTGTGTACTAACTATGAGCATAGTGGAGGGATTCTGACCAGGCTGCTAACATAACTGAAGAAGGCCTTGTGGTTATCTGTAGTGTCCCTCTTGATTTCCCTCTCAAAGTTGCCCATGGATGTTTGTATGAGGGAAAATAGATCCTTACTAGTGCTGCTCAGACATGCCTTCCCTTTATGGAATTATGCTCTGTCTTGCAGTAGCTTCCATCTTTTGTAATACAATCTGTCTATGGCTGGGGTCCACCAGACAGGATGCTGTCCCTTTGTGGAGAGTGGCTTGGCCATATATGGGACTGCATGATCCATGCATTCTCGAAGATGTCCGTAGAAAGCATTTGTGAAGGGGTCAGCATTGTGGGTTGTGTCTTCCACTGGCCCAGTGGGCTGAAAGCATACCATGTCACTGTTACACAGTGTAAAGTTTGCATGTGCAATGTTATTCACTGTAGTTGTTTGTGCTGGTGGTGGAGGTGGGATATGTATATCCAGGGCAATTAGTTTGTGGTCAGCTCACAGTAGTTGATGATGTAGCCCATACAGTACCTAGATACAAACCCCCAGAGTGAGGAGGTGCTCTGGACCTGAATCAGTGTTCTGACTGCTGGGGTTTGGTGGTATGTCGTATGGAGTGTGCCAGGTACTGTTGCACAGTTGCTGGCTGAGCACTGATACCTGGCCATTTACATGTGTATCCACCAATAGACAGACAGATGCTATATATGTGAGATATGTCGTATCATAACAGTCGAGTAGCATGTGTAGTATGTGTGCCAAATTCTGCTGACATATATTGCTGATATCAGGTTATTTCCTTTTTCAGGAACATGGCTCACCCGCAAAATCCAGCTTACTCCACAGCTGAGGATGAGGAGATACACCAGAGCCTGGTGCAGGATTATGCAATACTCTTTTCCCGCAGCAGCCAGAATCAGCAGGAGAGGGCTGCACTGTGGCAAGACCTGGTCCGTCGGTTAAATGACATAGGCACGCATAATAGGACATATGAGCAGGTACGACATCACTGCAGTGATTTAATCAGAAATGTCCATCAGCGTGCATCGGCTATCCACAGGCAACAGGTCGCCACAGGTGGTGGGGTGGCTACACATCCCCCACTCACCAGACTGGAGCAACTACTCATGAGTGTAGTGGCTCCAGTATGCCAACAACAACAACAGCAGCAGACATGCATTGTGATGGAGACTGGAGCCACGCAGCAGCAAGACTATGAATGTGCAGGTAATATGCCATATGTATAGTTGACTGCTGTGTACATTGGTAGTTAATGTATGTGTGAGGTGTGTCCTTGAATTGTAGCTGTCATCATAGTATTTAATGTGCAAATGTGATATCCTCAATATCAGCAGCTGACCTGTGAAAGGCGACTGTTGTACTACTGACCTGTATCATACTCAGTAACAATGGCACAGTTGTGCCCACTGACATTAGTTTCCTCACTTCTGCAGGTCCCTCCGGTGTAACAGCAATGCAGCCTATCCATGCTGGTGAGTGTGTATTAACAATACCTTTAATAGTCTTGATTGTAATAGTAATATTAGGCTCACTTAGTAGTGCTCTGTGTATGCATGCAGGTGTGTCTGTGGCTGTGTGTTGATATCTGCATACTGAGTAGTGTACAACTGTGTGCAACTGTGTGCATGTGTGCATGTGTATGTGTGCATGTGTGCATGTGTGCATGTGCATGTGCATGTGCATGTGCATGTGTGCATGTGTGCATGTGTGCATGTGTGCATGCGTGCACGCCTGCATGAGTGTACGTGTGCATGTGTGCATGTGTGCATGTGCTTGTGCATGTGTGCATGTGCATGTGTGCATGTGCACATGTGCATGTGTGCATGTGTGCATGTGTGCACATGTGCATGTCTGGACCTGTGCATGTGTGGATGTGTGCATCACTGGTAATATTGTGTAGACATTGTAAACTGTGTTTCCTGTTTCCCTCCCACAGGTTCTGGTGCTGCTCTGGTGTCATGCAGCAGGGAATCTGAAGCAGGTGCCATGGGTACTGATAATGATTACATATGTGTAATGGCACAGGAAGGTATGCCAGGGTCAATCATTGGTCAGCCGATTGACATTACACAGCTGTCAACCCCATCAATGCGCACAGTTATCCTGCCAATACACCCTTTGTCACCAATGTCCCTAGGTGATGGACATCATACAGTGGGCATTGACCAGGGTAATGTGGTATCTGTGGCACATGCCTCCCCACACAGCAGCCATGGGCATGGCCCTGAGATGGTACCACACAGACAGATGTCCAGGGGTTCTCGTGGGAGCATCCGTGGGCATACCACCCCTGTCAGACATGCCCACAGAGGTCTTACAACCTCAGCTATGTTTTGGGCTGTCATGCAGGCACAGTCACGTATGGAATGGTACACCAGACAGGGTCTGAGGGAGCTGACAGCATGTCACACAGCCATGACTGACAGTATGCGTGACATTGCGGCTGCCATCTGTAATTTCACCTATGTCATAGACAGACGTTGTGGGGACATATTAGACTGGTTCCACAACTACATGTCCATGAGCCAGGGCGATGGTGGATGGTTGAGGCGTCGATGTGGGCATATGCCAGCAACAGCAGCAGCTGGCAGTCATCACGGACGACAACAGGGCTGCAGCCGCCCCCATAGTGCCAGCAGCAGCGCCAGCAATGCTGGGTCTGTGCTGTCATCAGACTGCCCCAGGAGACCACGTGCACGTGGCTCTGGCCAGGCCCGACAGGGATCTGTGTTCAGTCAATGAACACCTGCTTCTGATATCTGTACTCAGTCTGGGTTGGTACCGGATACAGTCCATAGCACCCCTGCAAGGCACAGGTACCATGTCCGTGGCCAGAGACACTGATCTGTATGACCTGGCAGGTACAGTCTGTGGCTGTCCACAAACACCAGTATATGGCAGCCATGAGGTGGAACTGTGTGCATCCATACACACATGCGAATTGACAACACCTAGGGCTACCGCATACATGCACACACTGCATCAATATTGACCCACCCTGTACTGCTGTCCCTCACCAACACACATACACATACATGTCAATTGGTGGTATCGGTGGCTGACTCAGGCATACCAAGTTCACACCCTGTGCATATGATGAAACTGTGCCACCTCCTGCAATCTGTAACATCAGTGCAGGTACAGGTTAACATGTTGCTGATGCACAGGGTGACTACATAGACGTGTAGTAATAGTATCATGTTGTTAACAGTACTGTGTGCTGAAATAATTGTGGGTATATCACAGCATGCCTGATGCAGTAAGGGTATGATTGTCATGTACTGTTGTCTACACCCATGGTAAGTACCATAGTGTATCATCTGCACATGTTGGCATACTGGTGGTAAGGATGTCAACAGAAGGCTACATACATAGGTAGCACAGGGGATAAGGTAATGAAAGTATAAATAAGCAATGATGGACATGTAAACTGCAAGTGGCATGTTGCCCACACTGGACTCTGCAATGTGGATGTTTGAGGATGTTGATATGTGTGCAGTACTACACGACTGGTACAGGACACACAGGAGCACCCTAGCACTGCAAGCTCACATCTCATACCATGCTAGACAGCCCCAACACACAAAACTAACTGTCACAGGAGGGAGAGTCCCCATACATGTCAGGGATACTGTGGTGGCAGGCCAGGTAGCATACATCCTACTATGTATGGAACCACTGAGTGAAGGCTCAGTGTCTGTTATTTGACATGTGTATTACTGCAGGTATGAGCACATGGGTTTCCATCCAGTTATTGTACATCCTGATGGTACATGGTCTGTACACTTGTATGCACTGAGACTGGACCCTAGCCTTCTGACCTGTGTATTTCCATGTACATGTGCATAGTGCCTGCATATTTGCAGTGTTACCTACTGGAAGTGGTACAGCTTGTTTGTTGTACAATGGACTACATGCAGCCCTGCTTACTGTAGCTTTGTTTGCATGCATGTTTGCTTGCAATTACCCTGGAATACTGATCCCACCTGCAATACATAGTTACAGAGCTTCTGTGGACTCCTAGTGACATCTGCATAGCTTACTATATGTATGTCCATGTCTCACTTGACAGAACGTCACTGTTTGTCCTGTTCACATGTACGTTGCCTGTGACACATTGCATATGACTTATCTGGCATTTGTCCACGTGAGCAGTTATATATGCCACTGCTAACTAATCACAGGCACTACACCCTCACATACACATCTTCTGTTGAACCACCTGCTTCGCTAGGGATGGCTTACACCTGTCACCCCTGGGCTTTGGGATATTGGCAAAGGCTCTTGCTACCCCATAGTGCCTTTGTTAGGCAAGGCTCAAATGACAAACCCACCTTCATAGGTATCACAAGGGATAAGAAACTAAGAGTAATGCTACTCAATGCCAGAATTCTAAACCTCAAGATGCATGCACTCGAAACTCTCCTTAGCATGGAGAACATCAATATCTGTGCAGTAACAGATACCTGGTTCAGGGCTACTGAGAGCACCCCAGCACTACCAGGTTATACCTCATACCATGCTTTTCAGCCCCAAAACTTGGACCAAACCACAAAAGGAGGGGGAGTATTAATATTCATCAAAGATACCCACACCTCCAGGTTGGTGGCAAAGCACCAAGCATCAGAGACTATCCATGTGCAACTAACAATGGGTAAAACTGCCTTACAGGTTATAGCCTGCTACAGACCACCCTCCCAAACCCAAGAACTGCACTCGGCCTTCCTGAGAACAGTGGAAAATATGAAGGTCTCTCCAAACACCATTATATTGGGTGACTTCAACTACCCAAACATAGACTGGGAGCATAACTCTAGCTCCAACACCCTAGCCCAAAGATTCCTAGAATATATGAACTCAAATGCTATGGAACAACTTGTTACCACTCCCACAAGAAGGAAAACATACTGGACCTGATCATCACCAACATGGGGACTCTATGCTCCAGACCAGAAGTGTATCCCTCACTGGTAAGATCAGACCATAAACTAATCTCACTGGATATTCACATCCCGACCCCACCCCCTGCCCAGAAAACCACAGTGAACAACTTCTCTAAAGCAAATTCACACTCCTCAAAACTGAGGTGGAAACCTTCAAAGCCCCTGGGCCTGTGGAAAATATGGACCAGACCGCAGATTCCTCTATAAACTCATTCTATGGACACCTTCAGGAATGCATGGATCATGCGATCCCGAATAAAACCAAGACCCAATCCTCCAAAGGCAGACGCCCTGTCTGGTGGACCTCAGCCATAAACAAACTATACAATAGAAGGAGGAAGCTACTAAATGATACAGCAAAATCCCAAAAAGGGAAGGCATCACTGATCAGTATTAGCAAAAAACTACGGGCACTCATAAGATTGTCTAAGGCCAGCTTCGAGAGAAAATTGCACAGGACACTAAGCATCATCACAAGTCTTTCTTTAGTTATGTTAGGAACCTGGGTGGTAATTCCCAGATATGCTCAGAGGTAGTCCAAAATGTCAATAGAAACACCAAACCCACAGACATTGCCAACATCCTAGCTGACAGGTTCAGCAAACACCCTCCACACCAAAAGGGCAAATATTTATCCCAGCAGAGTGCTGCCCCCCTGACATCTCAGATGTTCAGGTAAGAGCCGCCCTCTCCAAAGCAATAAACACTGCATCAATAGGACCAGACAGTGTCCTGGGCTGTGTCCTACATGAACTCCAAGAAGAGCTACACCCAAACATAAAACTACTGTTCAATCCCAGCCTTACTACAGGATATGTGGCCAAAGAGTGGCGTACAGCAACAGTGGTACCTCTACAGAAAGGTGGTGCTTCAACGGATCCTGGACACTATTGCCCCATAAGCCTGACTAGCTTGGTCTGCAAAGCTATGGAAAGGATCATCATGGACCTCATAAATAAAGATATTGGGGACCTACAGACACTGGATCATACCCAGTTTGGCTTTGTTAAGTGCAGATCCTGCCTCTCAAACCTGGTTGATTTCTTTGAAACAGTCACCAAGGCCATTGACAAGGGGAAGGTGGTCCACACAGCCTACCTGGACCTCGCAAAAGCCTTCGATACAATACCCCACTCGGGCATTCTAGAGAAGCTCACCAGCTTAAATATAAACCCCTATGTCACTAGATGGATTGCACACTGGCTCAAGGACAGAACCCACATGGTTAGAATTGCTGGAGCCATGCCAGACTCCAAACCAGTTACAAGTGGTGTCCCACAAGGCTCAGTCCTGGGACCTCTCTTGTTCGGTATATATTTATCAGAGGTACAGGCCAACATGGAAGGACTGTGGCTGACCAAATTCGCAGATGACTGCAAACTGGCCGCCATAATCGACTCTCCAGCCAACACAAGCATCCTCCAAAAGGGCCTCATAGAAACAGACAACTTGTGTCAGAGCCATGGCCTCAAGCTGAATGCCAAAAAGTGTAGAGTCATCCCCTTTGGCAAAAACAAAGTGCCCACAAAGTACCACATAGGTGGTAATCCATTAAGTACAGAAGAAGTAATTAGGGACCTGGGGACCCAAGTTGATAGCAATCTCTCATTTGACAACCACGTGGCCAAAGTGGTTAGAAAAACATTTTATATAGCCCACCTCATCATGAAGGGATTCACATCTAGATCATGGGAGGACATCGTGCCTCTTTACTCATCCCTCATCAGGCCCATAATTGAGTACAATGCCCCTGTTGGGATGTACCTTACCAGACACCTGCAGCAACTGGAAAGACCCCAAAAGTACCTCACCAAGAGGATCAAAGTGCTCAAACAGATGCCATATGCTGACCAGTTAAAGAAACACCAGCTCTACTCAGTGGCATACCGCCTGTTCAGAGGCGATCTGTGCCTGATGTATAAAGCCATGTCAAACCCGGAATTAATGGGCATGCTGCACCTCAGAATATCTAAATCCCATCGAGCTACACGCTCAAGAGACTTGAACCTCAGCACTGAAATAAATAGGACATGCTGGAGGGACAGATTCATAACCCAGAGGCTCCCTTCACTCTGGAATAAAATCCCAGTCCAGGTTAGGCAGAGTCCCTCATTGACTCTCTTCAAGAGGAATCTTGATGAGTGGATGGGACATCATAGGTTTACCCCGGGTATCACTTCTGTGTCACTGTTAGACAGAGGCACAGTATACTAACCTCGAAAAAGGGCATAGCAAGATAAATTTGCAATGGATAGTGACAGCCAAACACATTCTGGCTAGGTTTATAAATACCCTAGGCCAGATAGCCTAGTATGAACCTATGAACCTATGAACCTATGTACCTTGTTCCCCATTGGCCCTATGTGCAGTTAATCACCATGGCAATCATAATACTATGGTAGCATGTGCAAAGGTCAGTTATCAGTCACCTCTATGGTACAGTTGTGGAATATGTGGGTCATGTGGCAATGTCACAGCTGCCACATGTACACAGTCAACCCTCTCCCCTACACATGGACGTACAACACATGTATGAGATGGAACCACATAGCCAAACTGGGGACTAAGCACTCTGAACCCAGTACTGGCATAACCTGTCAGGTGGCATGAAATACTACAGTGACTACAATACCAGTCTGATGTAGACCTACACTGACAGCAATACAAGCACGTGAACACACTGGGCCATTCGTGGTGCCTAACAATAACATCCTGTGTGAGCGGCAGACATCTCTGCAGCTGACATACAGGCATACGTTATGCCAGAACACATCACGCATAACACATAGCACACAAATCCTGTGTGCCAAACAGTCACAGTCTGTACGGCTAGACAACACACCTCCTACAGTTGTGTTAGGTACCTTTATTGTCCGATACAGTGAGGTCACGCTCACCAGGCTGGACAAGGTGAAGGTCACAGTGATATGCCCATGGGGCACTATGGTCCACCACATAACACAAGCATACAGGTCAGTCAGAGGCATGGACACATATGACTCAGTCATTGTCCATGCCACTATGGCTGACCTGTGATATACCTCCCTGGACTACATGATAGGGAACATGGAATGGCTCTCTGAGCATGTGGCACAGGCTGGTATGACCCTGACCTTGGTTGGCATCATACCCTCACCAGGAATGCTGATGTATTACTGAATGCTGATGAATTACTGTAGCTACAACACCCTAGCTGAAAGGTTCCTAGCATGTAGTCACTGCATTGCTATGGAACAACTTGTTACCACTCCCACAACAGGTGAAAACATGCAGCACCTGTTCATCAACAACATGTAGACTATATGCACCAGACCAGATGTGTATCCCTCGCTGCTAGGTTGATACCATCTACATATCACACTGTATATACACATACCACATGCAGCACCCACACAGAAGACCACAGTCATAATGTTATCCAGTGCAAATACCATGTATTCACATGTGGCAGGCGTCAGACATGCTAACTATTGAAGGTCACAGGTACATATGTGTATTTGGCACACACATACATCATCTGTGTCCATTGCCATTACTGGTTTAATCGATGTCATGCATTATTTTGAACAACAACCCACACACATGGGCATTCTGTGTGACAAAAACATACGTGGCATGTCTGGAATCCAATGCCATAACTAACTGTGCTATGACAGTAGTGAGAGATGCAGTAGCAGAGCGTGCTATTTGCATTACTGGGTGATTTGCCCTCTTCCGCTGTACTTGTAGGGTGCTGACATCATCTCTGTGTAGAGATTGGAGTATGCAGCAGCTGATGTGTTGTACTGGTTAACAAAAGGGTCAGTATTTGCACACACACTACTTTCACCCTCTCTCATACACACTTGTTATTTGCAGGATTCAAACCCCTACTTAACTATGCTATGACACTCAAGACGGACGCATTAGCGAAACACGCTATTCGCATTACTGCAAGGTTTTCCTTCTCCTGCTTTATTTATAGGGTGCTGACATCATTGGTATTTAGAAAGGGGAATGTGCATCCTGTAGTGTGTTCTCCTAGTTGCCAAAAGGGACATTTCTTTCATACAGACTTGCACACACGCTAACCCCCTCCACACACACTTAAAAGGATTCAAACCCCTACCTAATTATGTTATGACACTCGAGATGGATGCATTAGCAGAGCGCACTACTCGCACTACCAGGAGGTTTCGCTTCTCCTGCTTTACTTATAGGGTGCTGACATCATCAGTGTTTAGAAAGGGGAATGTGCATCCTGTAGTGTGTTCTTTTAGTTGCCAAAAGGGATAGTTTTTTCATACAGACTTGCACACACGCTAACCCTCTCCACACACACTGAGTATTTGTAGGATTCAAACCCCTACCAAACTATGTTATGACACTCAAGACAGACACATTAGCAGAGCGTGCTATTCGCATTACTGGGAGGTTTCCCTCCTCCTGCTGTACTTATAGGGTGCTGACATCATCAGTGTTTAGAAAGGGGAATGTGCATCCTGTAGTGTGTTCTCCTAGTTGCCAAAAGAGATACTTCTTTCATACAGACTTGCACACACACTAACCCCCTCCAGACACAATGAACATCTGCAGGATTCAAACCCCTACCTAGCAATGTTCTGACACTCGAGACGGACATATTAGCAGAGCTCACTATTCACATAACTGGGATGTTTTCCTTCTCCTGCTGTACTTATAGGGTGCTGACATCATCAGTGTTTAGAAAGGGGAATGTGCATCCTGTAGTGTGTTCTCCTAGTTGCCAAAAGGGATATTTCTTTCATACAGACTTTCACACACACCAACCTTACTCATGCACCCACACTGAGCATTTGCAGGATTCTAACTCCTACCTAACTATATTATAACACTTGAGAGAGACGCATTAGCAGAGTGCACTATCCGAATTACTGGGCATCTGTTCTGCACATGCAGTATTTATAGAGTGCTGACGTCATTATTTCTACAGAGGTATGTACATCTAGTACTACCTGTCAGGTGGGGGATAGCATATATATGCATTTGCAGCCACCTACGTCAGGGTCAGATATGCACATCGCACTGGCAGGTTATGTTTTATGCCATGCTTCGTGACCACAGGAGCTGTAACACACAACACAACCAGTCCTAGCCACCCCTCCCACATCCAGGACACACACTTTGCTTCCCTGGGAACAGTGCCAAGATATGCAGGTGTTCATATACACCATTCCAGTTGTTAACATCAGGTACAGGCATATTGTGTGTGGGAACTACTCAGGCCTCTACAACATTACCCTACAGCCACTACAATTTGTGAGTCCATGTGCTATGGCAGAACCACTCACCACAGCCACAAGGGGGAATACATATTGCACCTGACCATCTACAGCATGGGTACTCACTGTTCCACACCAGAGGTAGACCACCATTGTTGATATCTGACTATACTCACCTTTCCCTGGCCATCCATATCCCATCCCCACCCCCAGGCAAGGTTGTCACTGCAAACAAACTGTATATATCAAAAGCAGACTTTACACTTGTGAAGACTGGGGTTGAAGACTTCAAAGGACCCATGCTGGGGGAGTAAACAGGCCACTCTGCATAATCCTTGACAATTGCATTCTATGAGCATGTGGAAGGTTTGCATTGATCATGCTATCCCAAATATACCCATGACTGCTCCACAACAGGACATCTGTCAGATGTAC
The DNA here is from genome assembly GCF_019279795.1 of Protopterus annectens. Classification (NCBI taxonomy): domain Eukaryota; kingdom Metazoa; phylum Chordata; order Ceratodontiformes; family Protopteridae; genus Protopterus; species Protopterus annectens. The sequence goes on from NC_056728.1 coordinate 778,480,431, forward strand.
ACCAGCCATATATGAGCTGTCCAAAGGACAGAGTGAGCTAATACATTGCAGAGCAGTAGCCCACAGAAAGAGGACATCTCTGAACAGTACCAGCATGACACTTCAATCCCTCATAATCATCACGACACAGTGTTGACAGTGAAATTGTCCAGACAATGCAGATAAGGCTCCCCTCAGTCTGTTATTGATGCCCACTTACTGTTAGAGGTCCTCAGCAACCCTCTTCCAGCACACACCAACAACATGGCTGTGGCTTAGCAAATTCAAACCCTGGGATCTCCACTGTGTCCCTGCTTGACAGAGGCACAGCACACTAGCCTCACACAGTGCCTTATGTGACCTACTTTACAGTGGCACAGTAGCCTACTGTACTGGGGAGGCAGACGCCAAGCACACTCTGGCTAAGCTGTCATTCCCTAGGGCAAACAGCCTAGTGTTGACCTCTACACCCATATGTTTAATTGTCAGATGCACATTATTTGTTGCTGATAGACTGTTTGCAGGTCTTTATTGCCATAGCATTCCCTGTTTGTATGAACAACTTGTGTATCTGTGGAAGATGTTTGCATATGGGAGGGATCCACTATATCACATATGTCTCTGTAGTCATTTAACTGTGTGCACTGGGCAGATTGCTGTAACGTGGTTGGTTCATGGAATAACACGTACAAATACCAGATATGTGTGGCCAACTGCTAAACTGAGATTTGGCCTAAGTGTGTGAGCATGCCCAGTTCAGCCTTCCCATGACATATTGTCTGACATACGTCTCATTTATCAAAGTGTGCGAGCATGCCCAGTGTGAGCTTTCCATATGTTGAACTCTGCAGTCCACCACATTTGTGGATGAGTGTGAACTTCAACAAATACCTCCCGTTTATGGTTGTGTGTTGTGTCATGTTGTGTAGTTACTGTCCAACTGCTTTGTGTGTGAACACAACAGGGATTATACTGTGCCTGCAGGGTTTGCTTGGGATACTTTGCATACAGTTGTCAACATCCTTTCATACTGACCTAACACTGTAGTACCGTATAGTGTACTGGTTCAGTACTTTCACTGTGGTGGACAGTATCCTGGGCTTTAGTCCTATCACTGCTTTACAGTTCCATAGTGAGCACAACAGCCTGGTTATGGGCCAGTTGTGCACATGTGACCATGTTGCATTATGTTCAGATATGAACTACTTAAACCAGGCTTGTCCAACATTGGTTGTGTATTCCACAACATAGGTGTACATTTGCAAACATTAGTGATGTGCCTTAGGCCATTTCTAATGCTAGTCGGAGAGTGTGTTTGTCCTTCGACACACATTGTAAGTGGAGTTTGCCATGACATATGTCATGGTTAGTATACTGTGCCTCTGTCTACCTGTGACATAACAGTGATACCCAAGGTAAACCTACCATCTCCCATCCACTCATCAAGATTCCTCTTGAGGAGAATCGATGAGTGACTCTATGGATAACCTGTACTGGGAGTTTACTCATGAGTGGGGTGGCTTCTGTGTTATGGATCATGCAGTACAGCTTGTCCTATGTATGTCAGTGCTATGGTTCAGGTCTCTCATGTGCATAGCTCACTGCCATTCAGATTGTACAAGGTGCAGCATGTTTATTAATTCCAGCTTGGACATGGCTTTATACATCAGGCACAGCTTGCCTCTGGGTGGGCAGTATGGCAGTGTGTGTAGCTGCAGTTTGTTTAATCAGGCAACACATGGCATCTGTTCAAGCTCTTTGATACTCCTGGTGAGGTACTGTTGGGGACTTTACAGTTGATTGAGGTGTCTGCTGAGGTACATCCCACAGGGGCTATTGTAGTCAATTGTAACGCTGATGAAGGATGACTGCAGAGCCACAATGACCTCCCCTTATCTAGATCTGACAACCTTCATGATTAGGTGGGTATATGGTATGTTTCTGTAAACAGTACAGCCACATGTTTGTCCAATGCAGGATATCTATCACCTTGTGTCCCCAGGTCTCTCATTACATGTTAAGTATGTAATGAGTTAACACCTATGTGTTAATTGGTGGGCACTTACTGTATATCCACGGGGGTTGACTATACACTTTTCTGCAATTAGCTTGCTGACATGGCTATGGCACCAGTTGTCTGTTTCTATGTGGCCCTTTTGTGGGATGCTTGTGTCAGCTGGAGGGTCAGATGTGGTGGGCAGTTTGTAGTCCTCTGCAAACATGTTCAGACACAGTCCTTCCATGTTGGCCTGTACCTATGGGACATATATACCAAACGAGGGAGGTCCCAGGACCAAGCCTTGTGGGATGCCAGTTATATCTGGTTTGTAGTCTGACATGGCTGAAGCATGTCTGAGCATGTCAGTTCTGTCCTTGGTCTGGTTTGCAACCCCTCTACTGACATAGGGGTTTATATTTAAGCTGGTGAGCATATCTATAATGAACACATAGGGTATTGTATGGAAGCCTTTGCAAGGTCCAGCTACGCTGTGTGGACCACATTGCCCTCATCAATGACCTTAATGACTGTTTCAAATGAGTCAAACATGTTTAGGGGCAGGATCTGCACTTAAGAAAGCCACACTGGGTAGGGTCCGGTGTCAGTAGGTCCCCAATATCTTTATGTCTGCGGTACATGCTGATCCTTTCCATAGATGTGGAGATCAAGCTTCTCAGGATTCTGGGGTGGTAGTTTTCAGTATCCATTCAGGCAACACCTTTGTTGAGAACGACCACTGTTGTTGTACACTGCTCTTTGGGTACATATCCTGTGGTAAGGCTAACATTGAGCAGTAGTGTGATTTGGCATTCCATTCTTCTTGGAGTCCATGTTGGACTCAGCCCAGGACACCATCTCATACCATTGCTGCTGTGTGTTTTGCTTTGTAGATGCTGGGTGTTACCTCAGCATCTGCAATGTCAGGGGGCCAGCAGTCTGCTGGGATAGATATTTTGCATTCTGGGTGTGGGGGGGGGGTTTGCACTGCACCTGTCAGGATGTATGTTGACAACATGTGTGTGTGTTTGGTATGTTGTTTGTAATATTTGTGTGATTCAGAGCATATCTGTGAATTCCCAACACGGTTCCTACCATCAGTTGAGGAAGCCTTGGGATTATCCTTAGTGTCCTGTACAATTTGTATCTTCATAGGTTCATAGGTTCATACTAGGCTATCCACCCTAGGGCATTTGTAAGCCTAGCCAGAGTGTGTGTGGCTTTCACCACCCCTTGCTATGTGAATATTATGGCCATTTACGATTTGCTTTGCTGTGCCTCTGTCTGGACATGACACAGTGAAGATCCCCAGTGTAAATCTACGATCATCCCTCGACTTGGCAAGATTCCTGTTGAAGAGTGTCAGTGAGGGGCTCTGCCTAACATGGAGTGGGATTCTGTTCCAGGGTGTGGGGAGCCTCTGGGTTATGTATCTGTCCCTCCATCACATCCTATTTCATTATGTGTTGAGGTTGACATCTCTCACTCTCACAGCTCTGATGGCTTTGAGTTTTCTGGGGTGGAGCATGTCCATTACTCCTGTGTTGGACATGGCCTTGTACAACAGACATACAATGCCTCTGTGTAGGCAGTATGTGACTGCATTCAGCTGGGGTGTCTACAGCCAGGCAGCATATGACATATATTTGAGACCCTTTATCCTCTTGGTGAGGTAACTTTGAGGTCTTTCTAACTGCTGCAGGTGTCAGGTAAGGTACATCCCAAATGAGGCATTGTACTAGATTATGGGTCTGATAAGAGAACAGTATAGGGGCACAATGACCTCTGTTGATGTCGATGTGAATCCTTTCATGATACGGTGTCCAATATAGACAGTCTTCCTAGCCACATTGGCAATGTGAGTGTCACATAACAGGTTACTGTCCACTTATGTCCCTAGGTCCCTGATTACTCCATCCATACATAATGGTTTACCACCTATGTGGTAATTTGTGAGTACCTTGTTTGGTATTTGGTGGGACATTCATACTGTCCAGTGTCTTCAGGATGGCTGGGTGGGGTTCCTGTGTGTGAGAGTGTGGTCTGTAGCATGCTACAGACTGTACAGCAGTCTTGCCTATGGTTAGTTGCACATGGGTGGACTCCAATGCCTTGTGCATTGTCAGTTACCTGGACGTATGGGTGTCTGTGCTGAATATGGATACTCACCCTCCTTTTATGTTTTGTTCCAGGTTTTGGGGCCATAACGCATGATATGTGGTATAACCTGGTAGTGCTGGTGTGCTGTCAGGAGGCTTGCAGCAGGTTTCTGCTACTGCACAGACATCGATGTTCTCCATACTGGGGAGGGCCTCGGGAGCATGCATATTGAGGTTTACACATCTGGCATTGGTCAGCATTACCTTTATGTTTCTTTCCACTTATGTTTTCTAGGGTGGTGGGTTAGTCTTTTCAGCCTTGCCTACGAAAGGCTCTATGGAGGTGGCAAAAGCCTTATCCAATATCCAGACACCCAGGGATAACAGGTGCAAGCCATCCCTGGAACAGCTGCGTGGCTTGTCAAGCATGACATCCCAAGCAGACAGACATTGGATCCCCTTGGAATGACACCAGTAATTGTGCCACTTGTTATAACTGATCATTCTGTGTTTGTACTGTGGCATCATTCTTGGTGAGGGTAGGATGCTGCAAACGGTCAGTGTCATACCAGCCTGGACTACATAATCGGAGAGCTCATCTATGTCTCTTTTCATGTAGTCCAGGGAGGTACATCTCAGGTCATTCACACCAGCATGGACTATGACTGCATCATATTTCTACTTGCTTTGGGGTGACCTGCATACTTGTGTTATGTGGCGATTGTAGCAGCCTACAGGCAGCTTACTGTACCCTTTCCCTTGTTCAGTCTGGTGTGCGGGACAGCAGCGTGTCTCACTATGGAGTCACCTATTACAACTGTATCAGGCATGTTGTTTCTCCTTCTGGCCTGTGACTGTTTGGCACACCAGCTTTGTGTACTATGTGTTGCATGTGCTATGTTTGGAGGTTGTTTGATTGGGTGTCTGCTCTGGAGGCCTCTGTTGGTGTGGTGTGTTTGTAATTCAGGCCTCCAGGAATGTTTTTCTGTGTTTATGTCTTTGGTTTGTAGTTGTCATAGGTCTATGTGGGACTGGGTTTGTGGTGTGTGTGGTTACCTTCTCCTCCTGACTAGTTTTGGGAGTACTGAGTTGAGGGAGCTCAGCCTCCAGTTTGGATAAATGGTTGCATCTCTCAAATATATTTGTATTTCTTGGGGGGAGTTGAGGGTTGTCTGTGTACTTGGGGCAGGTGTAACATTGCCTCAAGATTCACAGATTCAACTTGTTGTAGCTGGCCTTAGTGGATTGTATGTGTGGACATATTTTATTGCCATACTACTGATCAGTGATTGAGAACTGCTTTATGTTTGCTCTATCATGTAGTAGCTTCCTCATTCTCTTGCATGGTTTGGTAATGGCTGGAGTCCACCATGCCAGATGCCTGCGTGTATGGCATTGTGTCTTGTTTTAATTTAGGATTGCATAATCCAAGCATTCCTGGCAGTGCTCATGGAATGCCTGTATAACAGGTTCTGAGGTGTAGCCCATATTTTGCACCTGCACAGGGCCTTTAATGGATTCCACATCAGTTTGGAGGAGTGCAACTTTTGCTTTACACATGTTTTTCACTTTGGTTTTCTGGCCAGGGACTGTGGTCAGGATGTGTATATCCAGTGTGATTACTCTATGGTCTGGTCTTACCAGTGAGCAATACACTTCTCATCTTGCCATCCAGTACCCATGTTGCTGATTATCACATCCAGTATGCTTACCCCTCTTGTGGGAGTGGTATGTTGTTCCTGGGCATTTTGGTTTATGGATTCTATGAACTTTTGTCCTACAGTTTTGGAGCTAGTATAATGCTCCCAGTCTATGTCTGGGTATTTTCAGTCACCCAATATAATGTGGTTTGGAGGACTTGATATATTCATGTATTCCAACATAGGCCAGGTGCAGTTCCTGGTGTTATGATGGTAGTCTGTAGCAGGCTATAAACTGGGAGGCAGTTTTAGCCACTGTTACTTGACCATGGCTAGTCCATGCTGCTTCTTGTTGTGGTACCAACATGGAGGTGTGGTTATCCTTGACAATTATTGCTAGTCACCCTCCTTTTGTAGCTTGTTCCATGTTTTGAGGCTGTACAGCACAGTGTGAGGTGTAACCTGGTAGTGTTAGGGTGCTGTTGTGAGCCTTGACCCAGTTTTCTGTTACAGCACAGATATCAACATTTTCCATACTGGGTGAGTTTAGGCTGCATGCATCTTGCTGTTTAGACTTCTGGCATTGGGTAGCATTACATCTAGGTTCTTATCCCTTCTGATACCTATGGAGGTAGGTTTGTGTTTTGAGCCTTACCTATTCAGGGCATGCTGTGGGTAACAACAGCCTTTGCCAGTATCCATACGGCCTGCACTGATAGGTGCACACCAGACCTAGCAAGTGGAGCATCATGTCATGCTCAGCATGTCATCCCAGGCTGGCACACAATGGATCCCCTTTGACTAACTGCAATACCTCAGCCATGTATTGCACTTGATCATCTCATTGTCATATTGTGGCATGATGCTTGGTGAGGGTAGGATGTTAGTCACAGTCCTCAGGTGAGCATATAGTACATGGTGTTACATTACTTAACACATGGCATTCATGCCTCAGGTGGTGCTGCAGGGCTGCCTCTGTCGGATGCACATATTACACTCCCTGTACATGTTTGTGAGCAGGTCATGTCATTTTAGGCATCCCTGCTATTATTTGAGTGAGTCAGAGGGGGTATCATTCCCAGGGTTCCTACTGAGCCAGTGTATGTGCTATGTGTTGCCTCTTTGCCAAGGCCAGGGTATACTGGGCCCACCTCCTTCTGCCTACTGGGGCAGGCTCAGGTTGTTCCTCCTCCGAGTCACACTCTGCCTGTGATGGCCTTGGCAATGGTGGGGGGCTGTTTGGCCCAGCCCTATGCTGGTCCTGCTGCAGCTGTTTTTGCAAGATCATATTATGTAGCATAGCACATACCATGACAATTTGGGTACATGTAGTTGGTGTGTACTGCAAGGCTCCATCAGATGTGCCCAGACACCGGAACCGTGACTTGAGCAGCCCAAACACACGCTCTATTACATTACGTGTTTGTGCGTGTGCCTCATTATGGCATTCCTGTTCAGGTGTGTGTGCATTTCTGATGGGTGTCATCAGCCACAGCTCCAGTGCATAACCTGCATCCCCCACTAGGTGTCCGTGTGGGATGTCCCCATTGGCAAATGTCTGGTACAGCTGCGTCAAATGCCAGATGTGGGAATCATGGTAGCTCCCAGGGCAGCCAGCACACACATTCATTATTATGCCCTGGGCATCACACATGACCTGGCAGTTGATGGAGGGGAAGCCCTTGCAGTTAATGTAGGCCCTACCCCGCTCACCGGCTGATGCTTTGATGCGTATGTGCGTGCAGTCTATTGCACCCACTACCTCAGGGTATTCCACTATTTGCTGGAAGAGACGCATATTGCTGGCCAATACCTCACAGGCATTGGGGAAATATACATGATCACCGACATGTGCTGACATGGCATCCAGGAACTGGTGCAGTACCCTGGAGGCTAATGTCTGTGAAATCCCCATCATATCACCAGTTGGTCTCTGGAAGGTACCTGTTGCTAGTATTCTTAGGCCAACACATACCTTGGTTTCCACTGGGATGGGTTCCCCTCTGTTGGTTCTGTGTGTGAGGCGTGGCCTGCACAGCTCCACTATTTGCTGCAGGAGCTCTGTGTCCACTCTATAGCGCTCTACTATCTCCAGCTCATGTAACCCGTGGTAGGTGACCCTGGGCCTGTACACTCTTCTCTGTCTCCTCACTGTGGGTTGTCTGGCACCATCTGCATTGTCACCACCCTCAGCAAGTCTACTATGTCTCATTATGAAAGCTATGGCAGCCCCTAACATTTCTGCTCTGAGTTCAGCTTTTTCAGTTTTCACTTCTAATAGCTTACTCCTGTCTTGCAGTGTCTCTTGAGAGAAACATCTTGCACTGCTGTTTGCAGAGTTTGAAGTGTTGGGCTGAGCTACTATTCTGCCTGTCTAATTGCCTGCTTCTAATTGTTTTCACCTGCTAGCTCCAGCAGTATTCCCTGCTAGCTTCCTACTAATTCTGTTGCTTCCTTTTTCCTTTCTGTTTCCTCAGGGGGGAGCAGCGTGCATACTAGCAGAAACATGCTCACAGTGGCTTACACGCGTGCACACATGCTTACACGGTTCAGAATCTGCTTATTCGGGTTAAAACATGCGCACACCCATGCAAGCAGTGTTAAACATCTACCAACACGCTCCCACATGCTCAGTCTGCATTACACGTGTGCACACTGTCTTACTCGCACTTCATGGCATGCACATGTGCGCATGCATGCCCAGCAAGAAACTTTGGTGTAGGCAACAGTGTACACCTTCCATTTCTTGACTTTCCCATGCTTATGTTGTGGCACTCCTCTTTCCATGATATGTGTCTGACATCTGTCATGTAACTCTGACCTCCAATGAACTGCATTTCTTTCTGCCATTCCCCCCTGTGATGTCACCTATCTCCTACTCTGTTCCTCCCCCTTATGTAACTCTTACACTACTCAGAATGTGCTCATTTGCTATGTGACAGTGGAATTCAGTATCCTAACACTCATTTGCATCAGATTGCCTACTAATGCTTAGTTACATCTCTTAGACTCAGCTTCCCCCCTTAGCAACCACTACACGGTGGCCATGTTGTTTTTGGTCTGCTGGTCACTGCATTGTAAATCCATGTATTGCATAAAACCCACATGTTTGGGTTTATAACCTTCATTTTCATGTTTTTATATAGCACAGCCCATTTGCGCAGGGCTGCGCTGCGTTTAAACACCAGTGATCGCCGAAAAAAAATATATTTATTTCTCATATTTGCATGGGGGTACCTTGCCAATGGCCACATATTTGGCCATTGGCATGCTGCCTGACACATATGCACCCTTTATTTGGAGCTGACATGGCTCCATTGTGTTTTTTGCAGAAACGTACTCAGTTGTCAACTGAGTACATTTCTGCAGCTAAAACGGCTCTTACACGGGCTGCTTTGGGCTTCCTGGATCGCAAAGAGAGTAGATATTAGATGGGAGTGAGCAATCAACCTCATTTGCATGCTATTCGGCTGCAAGTGAGGTGATTAGCTTATCCACGCCCACTCCGTGTAAGAGACGTTTTAGCTGGTCTCTTACACGGACTTTGGGCTGTTCCTGGATCACGAAGGCTGCATGGAGTCTTACACTACTCTTAGACTCCGTGCAAGCCTTCATGAATCCTACTTAATATGTTTTACTCAGCTTATAACTCACATAACTCATGTTTTTAAAACTTGACTACAGAGATATACACTGTAATCCTAAGTGATGTTCACCAACTTTTCTACAGTAAAGGAATTTGTCAATGAAATTGTCAATGTTTGCCACAGATTTTAAATATCTGTCAATGTGTGTAGCTTGTTCTTATTTTTGTTGTATGTGGAGCTTTTCTCCCTGGGCCTCTGCTGAAAAAGGACTTGTGTCCAGTCAGACTTTCCCGGTAAACAAATGTAAAATAAACAAATGTAAAATAAAATAAGAATAAAATAAATGAGACTGACCACCACGCAAACAAGTAGCCACGCACAAACACAGGGCACAAAAATCCCAGATAAGGGAAACAATGGTGATAAACAGAAGTGCTTGGCTGTAAAGGACCATGTGGCTGTAGGTCACTCCATTCCAAGGCATCTGTTCAGATATGTTGCCATGTTTACAGCCAAATATTATAAATGCAGCCAAGAAAATGTGGCTCACTAAGACAAGCGGAAATTTCTGAATAAGTGGAAGCTGTGGTTTCAATTTTGAAGGAGAGAGTTGATTTAATGTTCTATATATGGTGGTATATTTCATATGAAAAGAGGGTTATGATGCAGGGGACAAGTAATACTAATCACATATCATGATCTTTGTTGAAAAGCATTGATTTGCCACTTGCTTAGAATGAGTAATCACAAGACTCAGAAAAAAAATCAGTGTATGTAAAGTTTCATGTAGTATATATTGGAGTTGTGTTTTTTTTTTTCAAAAGTTGACTTGATTATGTGTATCTGTTAATAAAAGATGATTAAAAATGAAAGAATTTGTATAAAGTTAAAGTGTAATCCATAGTCAGACAGCAGGACAACCAGGGGTTACCAGTTATACTGTTAGAACTCCAGAGTGCTACCACTCAATACAAAGTCAGACTAGAAAGGGATATACATATGAATCATAAAAAACTAGGAGCACAGAGAAAATAAGAATAAAATACAGTCTCTGTGGTCAGTGTAATCATTCATTAGCCAGACATCTACTCTTGTGAGACAGAGATGCTGCCATAAACTGCACCACATAAAAGTGCTGCAGTCTGAGAATAAGTGTGGCAGAAACACTAGCATTATAGTGTCTGTCATTCAGACAGCAGACAAAGGTTATCAACAATTTCATTTCAAGAGCACAAGATCCAGCAGCCAGCATTCAACAGTAAGCAGAAGTTACTCACATTCCCTCTCCCCAGATGAGCTAGATAGGTAGTAGAAGTGCCAACATTAGCAACACAGCCGCCCCTAGAGCACTGACATGGACTGCAAACAGCTAATTATGTAAAACAGTCATGTGCTCACATATTCCTTCAAGCTAGGGTTAAGACTTAGTCCAGTTTAGGCTTCTCACATGGTTTTGACAGAAAATTAGAAAACAAACAACAGAGATAGTATCAGTGAAGACAAAAAGAAAATAAAAGGTTTGGGCAGACGGAATCAGCCAGTGCTGATCACAAACCAAAACTGTAAAGTCTAATCACCATTTCAGGGAAATCCAGGGGTAAGCAAAACATGATATGTGTGACTTACAGCACAGGCAGTTATTGTGATAGTGTATCCCATTCATACACACACCATGATTTCCTTAGTGAATCATATTTGAAATGTGCTCCTAATTCTTCCACTAACAACGTGTTTAAGCTTTGCACATGAAACACTGAGCATGAGAATGCAAAGCAAATGTTGAAATGTCCTTGTATTTTTAAAAACAGAAAATATGATATGTACATTTTGGGGAAAAAATGTAAAAATATGCACAATAGTTTCCAGTTATGTAACACTGTTATAAAATATAGTGTACAGTATAGTAAATAGTTATTGAGTGTCTATATTGTTATAATAAACTACCTCATCAAGAAAAGTTGGAATATTTTTCTTTGAAAGAAGGGAATATATTATATCTAGATACAGCTTTAAGAAATTACTACCCCTGGCATATGCAACTCCTTTGAATGTTTAACACATTGTCTGATATCCTGTATGTTGACACTGGAATGCAAGTTGATGAAGCAGTGTTTATGTAACTAATCTCATTTTCAATATTTCTCCCATCATTTCACCCACCCTGTTATCCTAGTTGTTAAATAAAATAACCCAACTCTGTTTTCACATGATAATCTTTCCATCTCAATTATCATCCTCGTACTTCCCTAAAAGATTACTATCCCATTCTTAGTATGGTCTCAAAACCTGGCATCATAGTCCAGCAGCAGTTTAATGGGTGAATTATAAACATCGCAGGCATACTATGTTAGCCATGTTTATCTCTTTCTCTGAGGTATGCAATCCAGCAATGCCTTGGGCTTGGCTAGTATCATCATACATTATTCCTGGTAATCCCTCATTGTGGTGTCCTTTCCCCATGTCTTTTTTATACTTTGATCCCTGCCAGCTTATAACCAACCACTGAGTTCCTATGTGCTAGGGAAGGCACCTTACATTTATGTGTAATAAACTTTCAGCTACCATCTGTCCGTCTATTCCAGATCTCTCATCAGCCTAGTTCCCCTGTGTGTATCTGAACAGCTCAGCTTATTGTGAACCACAAATAGATGAATCATGTTCTCCAGTCTCAGTGCAATGGCAGGTATTTTACAACGTAGATGGAAGACCCATAAAGTTATACTTATAGGTTCATAGGTTCATAGGTAGGTACTAGGTTATTGGCCCTAGGGCCTATATAAGCCTAGCCAAGGCTTTCGTAACCCAGGAAAAATTATTTTCCTGTGCCACTTTCAAGCAGAGCCACAGAAGTGATCCCAGAGGTGAATTTCCTATACTTGTAGTGCTATACCAGTTTCCTTTCTTTGTAAAGATAACCACTGTACTTTGTCTATCTGCACCATTACTTCAAGCCATTTCTCTTCCCACTTTGCCAGTTTGTCTCCTACTCCCACTCCATTAATCATTATTTATTATTATTCTCCATACAGCAGAGGTGAAGATTTTTTTAGAAATCTAGTTAGAGTGCATCCACTGGGTCATCTGTACTCATCATGTCTCTCACACCATCGCAGAACTGGATCAGAATAATATAACAGGATGTTTAGGGTGTCAAGCCCATCCTGACTATTGTTCATAAGCTGCTCCCCTCCTTAAAATATGAGTCAGCCTTTGTCATTTTCATGCTTTTACCTGCTACAGAGGTCATACTAGATGATTTTGGTTTCCCAGACTGTTAGTGCCTCCCATCACTGATACACTTCTCCAGTCAATTGGAATACTCCATCTAGTGATCTGCTGAATGGATCTAATAAATGATGTGTACATAGGCCAGCTAAACTTTCAGTATCTTGGCTGATAAACCATATGCTCCTTGTATAGTATCTTCCTTTACAACCCAAACCCCCTTCTCAGCTCATTCATGACCCATTACATTCCTCACCATCTGTTTGGTCTCATCTATGCCTGTCTTAAGTTCCCATGCTGCAAGCCTTCCCTTGACTTCCTTCATGCATACTAATGCAAGCAATTTAAAACATCTGCCTGTTTTCTTGTTTCTTTGTATCTCTTTCATTCCTTCACTTTTTCATTAATTTCTTCTCCAGATTTCCTCATGTCTTCTACCCATAATTCCCTTTGCTACAGCACTTTGTAACCTCTCATGGCACTGTTTAGTTCTTTGGATACCTTCTTCCTTGTTTCTAAATACACCGTCCAGTAATAATCCCATTCTTTACTTATTTCCTGTATGCTGTTTCCTTATCCTTAATATCAGTCATATTACCATTTCAGGCATTTCACCCTTGATATACTTCATGTCTATATGTTTTCATATATTCAGCTGCTTTTGTACAGTATATTTAGTGAAATGTTTCAGAATAAATCTTTTTCCCCTGTATTATAGGTTCATAGATAAGTACTGGGCTAGCTTCCCTTTCAGACCATTTTTAAGCCTAGCCAAGTTCCGTTTGGTGCTTGACCTATCCCATTTGGTGTTAGATAATGGCCTTGCCCATCCCACGGTCATTATTTATATATTACCCCACTAATAATAACTGTGATCATACTTTAAATAATTTAAGGGGGGGCCATGCATAGGATAAAACATTTAGGAGTTGTCTCTGTCCATTAGTATTGCATCAGACAGTTCTGGGTTAAAGTTTCTGTTTCACATCCATACATCCAAGTTGCACTTGAATATGGAAAAGGATGAATTATGTTTTACCTGGATGGAGAGCTCAAGTGCAGCAGTATCCTCTGTGAGATAAACCTGTCCCAACACACTGTTCTGTTGATGATGTTGCAGAAGAGGGTTAGATCCCTGGACTGAGTATTTGTGATGCAAGAAGAACTGAACCCTCACTTAAAATCACTGTTCATTCTCAGCCTTACAACAGGATATGTACCCAAAGAATGGCATACAGCAACAGTGGTCCCACTCCATAAAGGTGGTGCCACAATGGACATCATGGAACTTATAAACAAAGACATTGGGAACCTGGCAGATCTTGCCTCTTGAACCTGGTCAATTTCTTTGAAACAGTCACCAAGGCAGAAGAGAAGAGAGAGTAGTCCACACAGCCTACTTGACCTTGCTTAAAGCCTTCACACAATACCCCATCATAAATAAGCTCACCAGTTTAAATATCAACACCTATGTCACAAGATGGGTTGCAAACTGGCTTAGGATAGAGCCCACATGGTCAGAATTGCAGGTGCCATGTCAGACTCTAAAACCAGTTAGTGGTGGCCCCCCAAGCTGCAGTCCTCCTCCTCTTCTTCTCAGTATATATATCTGAGGTACAGGCTAACACAGGAGGGAGGAGGACTACAACAAAGTTTGCAGATGACTGCAAACTGGGGGCCATAATCGACTCGCCCGGCTGGCAAGCATCCTCCAAAGAGGTCTCACAGTGACGGATAACTGGTGCCAGGGCCATGGCCTAAAGCTAAATGCCAAAAAGTACATAGTCATTCCCTTTGGGAAAAACCAAATTACCACATAGGTGGTAATCCATTGAAGAAGTAATTAGGATTTGGGGACCCAAGTAGTCCTTTGACAATCACATTGCCAAAGTGGTTAGAAAGACATTCTATATAGCCCACCTTATCGTGAAGGGGTTCACATCTAAATCAAGAGAGGTCAATGTGCCCCTCTACTCATCACTCATCACTCATCAGGCCCATAATTGAATACAATGCCCCATTTGGGATGTAACTTACCCGACACCTGCTACAACTAGAAAGACCCCAAAAGTACCTCACCAAGAGGATCAAGAGACTCAAACAGATGCCCTACACAGTTAGGCTAAAGAAACTCCAGCTCTACTCAGTTGCTTAAAAGCCATGTCCAACAAGAATTAATGGACATGCTCCACCTCAAGAAATCCAAATCCATCAGAGCTACATGTTCCAGTGACTTAAACCTCAGCACAGAAATAAATAGAACATGCTGGAGGGACAGATTCATATCCCTGAGGCTCCCCTCACTCTGGAACAAAATCCCAGTCCATGTCAGACAGAGCCCCTCAATGACCCTCTTCAAGAAGGATCTTCCTGGGATCTCTTCTGTGTCATTTGGGCTATCTTCTGTGACCTACTATACAGAGGCACAGTCAACTAATCTAAGAAGGGTGGTGAAAGCCAAACACACTCTGGCTAGGCTTGCAAATGCCCTAGGGCAGATAGCCTAGTATCAACCTATGAACCTATGAACCTATGAATTTGACTTATTGATATGAAGTAAATCCATTAGTATAGGGTTGGAGGATGTCTTGTATGCCAGACATAGGTCACCCCTTAGCAGTCTGTAGGATACCGAATACAGTAATAGGGCTTTGTGTAGGTCTTTGTAGGACATATCGTTTAGGCCTTGTATCCTTTTAGTAAGATATTGTTGCATGTGACTGCACAGATACATGCTAAAGGGGGCATTACACTTAAAAGATTTTCCTTATGAAGGCTGAGTAAAGGGAGGTAATGACATCCCTAGGTCTAGACTCAGTCCCTTTGTTTATAAGCTGTACAGTACAGAAGGCCTTGCTTATGACAATGAACACATGTTGGCTTAAAGTTAGGTCACTGTCCACATAGGTTCCCGAATTCCAAACAACTAGGTCTGCTCAAAGTGTACTCATTGCAATGGGTCATGATCAGGTACCTAATCAAGAAAACAAAAGTGGGGTCTGTGAGAGCTGCAACTTTTGGGAAATTTATGTCTAAATTATGGAATAGCTGTTGTGTTTTATTTTAGTTGATGAAAGATGAAAGTAAGACTGCATGCTCTTACATTTAAAGTTTAAACATGAAAAAATGTGATGAGTTTCTCATTTTTCAGTGTAATCCCAGATAAATGTAATGTGATATATCACTGTAAATTTAAACTTGCAGGACAGAATGAACACAAGAGCAAACCAGTTGTTTTGATAATTATTATGCATTAGTCATATTACCTGATCTGACTAATCAATAACCATAATAGTGAATCTGAAGAAATATAAAAAATTATGGCTATGTAACAGGATCCTGCATACATATTATATATAATACTGCTAGAATTTATCTCCAAAACATTAATTGTGGCTGTAGATTTGGTTGCCCTTGTTTTCCTAACCTTGGCCATTCACTATTTGTCTTTTGTTGAAAAAAAAAGGTTTTTGGTCAAAGACCCAGGATAATGTTTTAAATAAAACATTAATAAAAATGTAGGCAGTGATAAAGCTCTATTTGCATAAACCTGTATTTCTAAACTAGGCATTTAATTTGTGTATCCTGTTCACAGAAATTTCATAATCCCTGTCATAGTATGTATGCATATCAACAAACATTTTTAACACTTCAAGGAAAGGTGAAAGCTTCCTTTCTTCTACCTGGAGAATTCTAAGGTCAACCTTAATGTGTCTCTCTGTAGTGTCTCGTATTTCTTCACTTTGGTCACTCACAAATGAAGAGGCTCCAGATATCTTAGATGCAATGCTAGCTTGTTCTTTTGTGTACTAAATCATACCCTGCCTCCCACTGGCCATGTCTGCTTCCAAGTGCAGACAAAACATCCCTTGTATGTCTGTACACTTTAGCACACATGCAATATAGATACACAACCCTCTAATCCGAGTTCCTAGGTACCAGTACTTTTGCTATTCTTGGGTCTGCTTTTCATTTAATTCAGTCAGTTCTGGAAAAAGAAATGGACAGTTTGCCACAGAATTTGGTCCTCACTTTTTAAACTAGGTCACTGACAGAAGGAAGACAAGTACTTAATGCCTTTGACCTTCTCTCAACTAGGTCAGTTAGTGAGGATGTTGTAAACCAGGAGAACTTAATGGAAGACTAGAATAGTGTCAATATACAGCTAAGCAAATACAATCAATTTGCTTTTGAAATCGTTTGCTTTCTAGTATAATATGTAGGCAGGCAGAAATAGCACTGTGCATATATGGAGCAAAGGTGTAAGTGCATTTACTGGTATTCCTTTTAATAGCTAGGAGTTCATTCTGTACTGCAGCTATAAAATCATATTATGACTGAAAGAAAAAAATAATTCCTTCCTTTCTCTCTAACAAGAAACAACTGACAAAGTGAAAAGGGATTAACTAGCTATCAAGCCAAATGTCAAGAGGTTACACTATTACCAAGAGAGGCAGTAACAGATGTGCGTCTAAATCCTTCAGAATGATTGAACCGAATGTCACATTTAGTAATGACAAAAAAGAACAGCATGAAGGGTTATATAAGCCCCAGTCTTAGTGGCTTGGTGTATAACAGCAAGCGTTCTGAAAGTGACAGTATGAAATAATTTGGGAAACTGATTTGTCTTACTGCCATGTGCTTAGCATTGAAGGTTATTGAACTTGAAAGTTGTACACTTGATAAAGTCTCTGAACAATGACATATTTGTACTGGATAATGATTCAGAGCAATGATATAATGGAATGTCTAGCAGATTTTACTGTCAAGAAGGGAGATGTGCCAAAATAGGATTACATGAGAGCAAAAACCTGTAACTAACAGGCAGAATTTATCTAACTTTAAAATAGTATTTATCTGACATTATAAAATGTGTTCATTATAGTTGCTTGTTTCTTTAGTTAATTATTTATGCATATTAAAGTTTGTATGCTTTACTTTATATACCTTTTGAATATTTAGATTATTACAGATAATAAAAAACAGAAAAATATTAACATATAGGCACTTAGGTTCATAGGTAAGCAACAGTCTGCAGACCATTTCAAGCCTAACCAATAACCCATATTCAAAAGTTCAATCTAGACTCAAAGAGGATAATACAAGATAGGGGAGAACATCAGGCTGCCCAGCCAGTTATCTATCACTCACAATAATTGCTTGAGCGACAGTCGGAATGTTGACGTTTGTGCGTACGTCCATTCAGAAGGACGTACACAAGGCAGGGACAAGAAGAATGGTTGGCAATGGCAGCTGCCAACATTAATATTGGCAGAATGTTGTTGATCTTGTTGCGAAGACCTTAGGATCTATTTAATATGTTTATATATATATATATATATATATATATATATATATATATATATATATATATAATTGCTTCCAGGTAAGTATGTGAAGTTTTTAGAGCTCAGATTTACTCGTCTGCATTTTTTAAGCATATTGCTTTGCAAATCTTTTTTACTGTGTTGTATAAAGTTGAAAGCAAAACCTTAATTGGAGTATTCTGTGCACTGCAGGGGCTGTATGCACAGTCAGGTAAGAATTTCTAATGATGAATCCAAGCAATAGAATAATTATTGTTATATATCTTACAACCAGAATATGCTGATTAATTTTCTGGGCACTCAGAATACAAATGGGCTATTGTCACATTTACTCTGCCCCAGTTATATGGTTAAACCTTATTCAATGCAGTGAGTTACTCAATCTTAAATTATTCCCAGGCATTTCCTCTGATATTGCAAACTTCTTCCAGCTATTTCTACCTGCTTCTTTTGGTGTTAAACTGACACAAATCAGATTTCTTAGAAATGCTTCAGAGCATTGCTATCACATTTGTAAAGGAGTTTTCCCATCTGCCTTTTTTCATGGTAAGAGCAACACACATATGATCCTTATCTGTCATTAACCCTTCAGCCTTAGTTAATGTAGTACTGTCTTTCTTGCTACATTTAAAAGTTCTTCTTACTCCTGTTTGTGTACAGTACAGCATCCTGCACAGATCCACAGTGAAGATGGTTATCCATGATGTCAAAGAGAGCAATTATCAATCTACGCCTCCCACCAGGCAGCACCATGCCCACTATGCCTAAGTGGGCAAGAAACCTTTCAAGTTTTCTAAAGCATGCGGCATGTATTTTTTTTTATTTTGTAATCAGTCCATTTGGTAACATACGTCTGGCCTCCTGAAAGTCACCAAAATATACAGCTTCATGTAACTTTTCAAAATTCTCATTGGGACACACCCTGACCTCCCTGCAAAAGTTAGGATTTTGTGCATAGTTAAAGCTTCAGAATAGATGACACTTTCTAGATATCATACCTGACTAACTGTAAAACTAATATAACTACACACATCTGTTACCACCACCCTCATTATTGTAGCCACTGGCTAATAGTACAGTACGTAGACAAACAATGCATTATGATTTTGAGTAATCCTGTGACTGGTGTTTCAGACAAATAACAACACTGACACTCATAATTGTCAGTAGGATTCAGAACGCAGACTGTGAAACTGAAGGGGGTTACAACTCAGCAAAGATGATTAGATCCAGTCCCTCAAATGCTTCATCTCTATATAAACCTAATAACAAATTCTACTGTAGTGATAATAGCTTTTCAGTTCTAGGCCCAAACTCTGGGCATCACTACTGTCTTCAGAACATTGACTCAATGATTCAAACTTAGACATTTATTGTGATGTTATGTATGAGGAGAGGCATTAGCTAACTGAATCACAAGGAAAAGATGATGGTACTGAACAATATCAGCATCTTCTTTCTCCTCATGCTATCCTGCTAATTTATAGATGTCAAAATACATTTGGTTCACTAATTCATTGACTGATATATAGTTTGAGGCTATATGTGATAATAATGTCATCACATATACCTCAACAACAGTGTTATGACACAGTATGACAGAATATGCTAATATGTGGATATGAATGGAAAGAAAAAAGCAGTATAAAAGTTCAAAATAAATGTATAAACCTATAGATAAAAAAAATTAAATTATCAAGGTGAGTGAAACTAATGAATACAAGAAAAATATTGGAAAATCAATATGGTGATGTTAAGGCATTCCTGTAACGAGTTTCTCAAGAAAAAATCTTAAAACGGAATCCCTAGCAGCCAGATTCCAAAAGATTTGCGAAATTTGTCAAACTCTGCTGAGTTCCTCACCATATTTGCAGCAAGTCGAGTAATATTCAACCGTTCCCCCCTCTACAGAAAATACTTCAGCACAATGCAGACACAACAAATATGTTGCGACATTGGTGCAACCATAATCAGTAATGGCAAAAATCATATTCAAGAAAAACTCATTCATAAAGTGAAATATTTGCTTAACCAATGTACATCTATGGAAGGTAATGCATGAAAAAACATTCATCAGCAATAATCAGAAAAAGTGACAAATATCTGCAAATAATTATGGATATCATTGTAATAAGTAAATGGACATATAAAAACACATCCATCATTATTATTCAGAATCTGACATAACCCACAAAATTTCCAATAAAAAAATTAATTAAGTAGGGCAAAGGGCAATCACAGCCACATCACTATGGCTAATAGTATCTAACAATGGGAACGGGACATGTGTGAGGAAAAGAATTATTGGGCACATCCTAGGAAACAGAGTGATAGAAAAACAGATTGGGGTGAGGGTGAAGAAGATGGACATCCACAAAAGAGGAATAATGGAATAGGAAGGTCAGAGAGTGAAGCAGAGGGGTATGAGCATTTTTTTTGATGGGATAGGCCCTATTTTTTTAGGAATAGAAGAAATGGAAAAGACATAGAAAGAGGCGGTGAGGAAGAGTGCAGGTACAAACATATAACAAATATCAAAAGACACGATGGACAAAGGTTGGTAATACATAAAGGATAAGCAGGATACACAGACAGTACACATATGGACTATACAAGATGGATGAAAAAAATGGCAATCAGGATAGGGATGCATATCAGCCATGTGTTGTAAATTGTGTGACAGTCATACAAAAAGGAGTACAACCGATGGCAGGAGTGTCAGGAAACAAAAAAATGGAGTGTACACAATGGACCTTGAATACCATCATCTACTATGCTGTCAACAGTACAAGTATAAACCAAGCAACAAGGATGACCAAACCCATGGAAGGAAATGCCAGAGCAGACAGGCCAAGGGCAGACTAGAATCTCAAACCCAGCATATAACAGGCAAACAACTAAGCACAGTGCCGAACAGCACTACTGCAGCAAAAAGCAATGTTGCTGTGAAATAAACCAGTAAGTATACTGCCTGTCCATCATTGCTCCACTCCATTTGCTGTGGCCCTTAGATGGTTTGTGTTGCTATATGTTATTATGAGGCTACATGTGGGGCTAGCTGTCATACTGTCACAGACTGACATCTGGACAGGACCAAATATGAGTCAGACAAAAGCCCACACATGGGAACAGGATGTTAATAATGTTCTGCCAAACATAGACAGATGGGAGACCGGTTTGGTAATTGCTTGTTTGTTCTTATGGGTATGACGTCTGCTTCTCCACTGTCTGCCATTGCTGTTTTAACATGACCCCTTTCTTGTTTTGCAAATAGTTGAAAGGCAAATGCAATCTCAGGATGAGCAGAACAGATATACAAGGTATACTTGTGCACCTTCTGTGACAACCTGTGTCATTCCAGGGGTATGGTTGTTGGCCAGTGACATGTTGTCAGTGCTGAACAGAAAGGTGGCAGCCTTTTATAAACTTGCAGTACACTGACCTTCAGGTATGTGCTGTCCTAGTAGGCACCATACCTCTCAACTTCTGAGAGCCAGACATCTGGACAAAGCCATAAGTCATTGGGGGACAAAGGCCTAAATATAGGGACCATTTTTAAATATTGGCCTTACAAACCTAGAAACGTGATTCAATAACAGGTTTTGCATTAGCATGCATTTTTCTATAGGGTATGAAGTCTGACACTACAATCTGTCATTGTTTGCTGATCTTAGCCTTACGTGATTTGCTAATGAATTTCCAGACGACCACTATTTCATGATATACAGACCACAAATATGATGCAAACCTCTGGACATTATGTAACAGATCTGTACAGTTGAGAGGTATGGTAGGAACTGTGTAGGTTACTCCAAGCTGTGCACTGTCCATATGTGTGGCCCGCAGTCCATGACCTGTCCAGCTTTCTTGCAATAACATATACTGACATCTGGACAGTGTGTACAACTCCTACCGTAGGTGTAGCTGACATGCAGAATAGTTGCCACTGCAATTCTTGGAACATGGCCCTGTCAACCACAGTACTGTACCTAGGCCACTATGACACAACAGTCATACATGGTGGCCACATCCAGACAGTATTAACCATACATATTCATAGCTCATTAACCCCTGCATATTGTGGACATACAACAAGTTATCATGTAGCTTGGGACAGCCCTGGCAATGTGTGCTCTTCTGCTATTTCCCTACAAACATACATGTTACTGCATTTCTATGGGAATATGGGTGTGGAGGCCACACCTGTCAACTGTACACATTTGCACAGACTGTGCTGATATTTACTTTACATTTTGGTTCATTTAGCATAGTATTGTGCCCTGTCTTGGAGACTAGAGGCATATCACTAAAAACCACAGGTCAGATTGTAATGGCATACATTTGAGTTTCAGACTTCTTATCCTTCAGAGCCTTACTGGAACTGCAAGACCTGCTGTACTATCACTGTGTAAGTCTGTAGGGGGTATTTAATCATTGTTGCCATTTGTGGGCCTTTGCCAGACATTTCTTTATGGCTTTATGGATTTCTATAGCTGACTTGCTGGGCGAGGCTGAGGGGTGAGTATGGGACCCCTACACTGACATCCATGCCAGTAACCTATGACCCCCCCCCCAGTTAGTTGGCCCACCACATATACTGCAGTGGGATTTGTCACCTTGGGTACTACTGCATAGTGTGGGGAAGCCAGTATTGGGCAAATATTTCCTGGTGTCCCACATAGCTGTCAATTGCCTTCTGCTATCCCAATAGGACACCCCATTCCCTTGCATGCATGCAGCGATATCATATATATGCTATCAAAACATACTACTCCATTCATTTATGGTTAAGAAGACTCACTTACCTTATGCCTGCAGCAGTTGTGAGGACGGTGCTTGAGGGCTGCCTATGTTGGATGCACGCAGTACACTGCCTATATATGGTAAGCTACAGGTAGTGTGATGTGTGTGGCATCTATTTTACTGTGTAGCTAGTATTCTTCAGGCTACACATGCCTTGGTATCCACTGGGATGGGTTCCCCTCTGTTGGCTCTGGGTCTGAGGTGAGGCCGGCACAGCTCAATGAGTTGCTGAAGTATGTCCCTGTCCACCCTGTAGTGCTCTAGTATCTCCAAATCATGTAGCCCCTGGTAGGTTACCCTGGGTTTGAACACTCTTCTCCTCCTCCTTAGTCTGGGGCAGTTGTCAGCACTATCCTCCTCACCACCCTCAGCCTCTAGCATATACTGATATAGCAAAGAGACAGCAGCCCCTAACATTTTTCCAGTTAAAATTCCCCCCACATGTATACACCAATGGTGCAGAGTTTGTGGGAAAACAAGAATAAAAGGTATTTGCATACTTTATACTGTTGTGCTGCAGACGCTGCCTGTATGATTGGCTGACTATGATACATTCCACCTCCCAGCTATATTATTTGTACCTGATTGCTTTTATTCTATTTTCTGGGTTTTTTTCCCCTTCCCATTTCCGCTCCATTTAAGCCCTGCAGCGCCGCACAAACCCACTGCCCAAATGTAAACAATTCTGCTATTTCCGTTTTTTTTTTTTTTTAAGACCCGGTGCATGCTGTGCAAACCCGTTTAGCTAAAGTAAACACTTTTAAGTTGAAATGGCCCTCCCATGGATGCAAACACACTCCTCATTTCATGGAATAAGTAAATGCAGCCTCAGACACACACCCTTGCTTAGCTGTGTCTAGCTAAGCTCAAATAGAAGCCGTGGAGCTCCAATGTGTTTACACCAAGCATGATACACACCCTTTTCATGTCAGCTGCTTCTCCTGCTTACACCACTGCATTATAGCTCCTACATGGTTAGGTGCATCCAGACAATGGTCTCCCGTTTTACTAATCAGTAAATTTTGCTCATTTGCATACCCCACTGCCTTAGTCCCTTGTTACACCACTACACCGTAGCCTATGTCCTTAGCAACCAGTGCTACTTGCTATTGTTTTGGTTCTGCATGCTACCCACTATAATGGCAAAATTCATATTTCACATGGAATTGTGTTTTTACATTTTTTTTTATTTTCTGCACGATTTCATATGTGTATCGCTGCGCTACACTTAAACAGCCAAAATTGGCCAAAAAAATCCTTTTATTTTTATAATTTTGCAACTTTTTTCCATGCCAATGGCCATATTTTTGCCCATTGGCATGCCTAATAGTCATAATACATGCTTTACTTTGAGTTGTCATGTCCCCGTTTTGATTTTTGCAGAAATGTACACGGTTAGTAACTAAACACATTTCTGCAATGGACACTGCTCTGACACGGATGCCTGCCTGCTTACTGAATCGCTAATTGACCTAATTTGCATGATTTTCACCAGCAAATGAGTCAATTAGCATTATTCAGTGGTGTTCATGCCAGAATAGTGCTGGCAGGCTCGTGTATGCCCACAGCCTTGTTTACTGAATCACTTAGTGGCCATATTCCGTGCAGAAGCTGCTACACTATTCTGGCACTGTAAAATTGCTTTATTGAATCCCGGGGTAGTCTACACTTTGTGATAACCATTACAAATCCCTTTTGATATTTAAGGATGCAAGAAAATTATTAGGAAGACTAAATTTAGGAGGAAGAAGGTGTGAGTTATGCTTATGTTGTCTGTTCTCTAAGAATAGTGAATACTTAGTGTTTCATTAATGACTCCCAGGGATTGTGCAAATGTTTATATATTTAGGCACCATACTCTGTCACACATCACAGGTCACCATATGCCACTTACCTTTATTTTGAAATGCTGCATATGTACATATTCCCACAACTCTCTCAAGATATATGTGTATGTATGTATATATATATATGGATCTATCTTAGTATATATATATATATATATATATATATATATATATATGTGTGTTTTTATAAGTGTCTGCAAATATATTTTGCTAAGTAGATGTGCTATTCATTATGTTAGAGTCTTCATACTTCTAATATATTAATGTGGGATAAATGATACAGTAGTGCATGCTATCACCTAGTTATTGCTGTACATAGAGCATTAACCTTTTTGTTGTACAGTCCAGTGAACATAATGGTGACCACATCACTCTTCATATCATACAGCAGGACTTCAGCACATTGTACCTGCCATGCATTTAGTATTGAACATTCCATGAGTACAAATAATTACCTGTGACAGTATTTTTAGCCTGTGTGTATTCATAGCTCCAACATGCTTTACTCACAGTGTTATATACCGAGTAGGCTATGTAGCTAGGCAGGTTGGTTCCTGGACTCTGTTGTAAATGCAGGTGACCCTTATAGGTTTGAATCTAGCTTCCTGTAGGTAGATGTCAGTTACCCTTATGTGTAAGATAAGTGTACACTGACATATATAAACACATACATGTGGTAGTGGTACATAGCCTTGTTTCAATGTGCTTTATTCTGTAAAGTGTGTATTATGACAATGTTTTGAAACAA
The DNA here is from genome assembly GCF_019279795.1 of Protopterus annectens. Classification (NCBI taxonomy): domain Eukaryota; kingdom Metazoa; phylum Chordata; order Ceratodontiformes; family Protopteridae; genus Protopterus; species Protopterus annectens. The sequence goes on from NC_056728.1 coordinate 778,505,682, forward strand.
TGTCATTTACCATTACTTGTTGTATAACTGCATAAGATGGAATTATTACTATTGTGAATATTTACACTCATATTCCTACTCTTGCCAAGGAGACAGAACAAATTGATCTAAGTGCATCGAGCTGATCCACAGACTGGAGTAGCAGCAACAGGGGAGAAGTATGTTTTCCATGTGTTCAGTTTTGCTGCCTTAGTTCTACCCTTTAGTACTAATAGCCTTTCACTGCCTTCATTTAACACTGTTTATGAAGATGGCATCAATGAATGCAAATGTTTATACAAGGCCATGTTAGTTATCATAAGGGCAATCTGGAAAGATGTGACCCATACATTCAGCTCACAATGTAATCTAATGATGCCATCAAGATATCTGTTACACACAGTGAGCTGTTTATCTACTTTGCATAAATGGAACAACAGTTCCATACAATGTTTACATGTGGGTATTTGCTTAATAACATTGAAACCTCAACTTAGATGGAGGTATTTCTTTTTTAAATGGAAGTCTGTCTGTGTGGCAGTTGGTGCTTTCCTGCTATGTTACTCACAAACTACACAGATTGGCTTAGCCTGTAACCTATGGTATTGTTTACTGTAGATTTGCAGCACTCCTATGATATATGGCATGCTGTCATTGACAAACATACACGTTACAACAGATTACATCACGCTTTCCTACATATGTTCTGTAAAATCATGTCACTGTACAAGATGGTTTGCCTTTTGAGGGGTACACTCAGTCAGTTCTGTAAATTATCCTAGATTAGTGACATCTATGGCTTGTATGGCTGTCAGTGCTGCACACACCCTTGTTTCAGGCCTGTGATGTGTACAACCTGACAGCATTTCTTAGGATTGCTCTACTTATCCTCATAGACCAGTACTGATAGTTTTATTATTTCAAGACACTACTCATGTATGTGAATCATTGTTCAATAAGAATCATATAGTTGTAATTATATTGATGTGTGAGCATGTGTCATGTCATTATAGACATTATATGCTGTTGGTGACATTGTTCAGTAATGTTTGCATACCTTGATAGATACTCTAACTGCATACGGTTATGCACTAGTGACACATCAGACTACTATTCCTTGGCATGTGAATTGAATACAGGGCTAGTCAGGTGTCAGTGTGTGTGTGTGTGTGTGTGTGTGTGTGTGTGTGTGTGTGTGTGTGTGTTCATTTGCAGTCCACTTTAGGTGTTATAGGTTCATAAGTGTGTACTAGGCTAATGGCCCTCGGACCTTTACAAGCCTAGCCCATAGGATTACTCTGGCATCATGCCACCCGACCTTAGTTTTCAGTGCTTCTGTCGAGTAAAGCCACTGGAGTGATCCATGAGATGAATTTTCTATTTCCCATCCACTCATCAAGATTTCTCTTGAAGACGGCCAGTAAGGTGCTCTGCTTGACATGTATGAGAAGTCAATTCCATAGCATGGGCAGTCTCTGGGTTTTGAACTTGTTGATTGTGGTAATGAGGTTGAGGTCTCTGGAGCGTGTGGTGTGGTGGGATTGGGATTTCTTTAGATGTAGCATTTCTAACAGAGCTGGATCAGACATGGCTTTGTAAGTCAAGCAGAGACTGCCTCTAAGCAGGCAATATGAGACAGAATAGTTGGAGTTTTTTTTTAGTCTGTCCATATAGGACAAATGTTTAAGGCCTAGGATCCTCTTTGTGAGTTACTTTTGTGGCCTCTCCGGTTGTTGCAGGTATTTAGTGAGGTACATGCCATATGGGGCATTGTACTCAATGATTTGCCTAATGAGGGAAGAGTAGAGGGAGACAATGACCTCTTTCTTCCTGGATGCAAAACCCTTAGTAATGAGATGTGCCACATAGAAGGACTTTCTGACCACAGTGGCAATGTGGTGGTCAAAAGAGAGGTTGCTGTCAACCTGTGTTCCCAGATCTCTTATAATGCCTTCTGTGTTCAGTGGACTACCATTGATGTGGTAATTCATGGGAACTGTGTTTTTCCCAAAGGGGATGATGATGCATTTTTGGCATTGAGCTTAAGGCCATGGTTCTGATACCAGTCGTTGGTCTCAATGAGGCCTTTCTGTAGGATGTCAACATCACTCAGGAAGTAAATAATAGCTCCCAACTTGCAATCGTCTGCAATCTTTGTCAGCCAGAGTCCCTTTGTGTTGGCCTGGACTTCAGAGAAGTAGATATCAAACAGGAGAGGACCCAGGACTGAACCCTGTGGGACTCCACTCATGACTGGTCGGCAGTCTAACTTGGAGTCAGCTACTTTCACACTGAGGGTTCTACCTGTGAGCCAGTTTGCAACCTACCTAGTGATATAGGGGTTGATGCCTAGCTTAGTGAGTTATTCTATGATTCCTGAATGGGGAATGGTATCAAAGGCCTTGGCAGGATCAAGGTAGGCTGTATGAACCACCTTGCCTTCATCCACAGCTCTGGTGACTGATTCAAAGAAGTTGACCAAGTTGAGCAGGCATGATCTACCCTTCACAAAACCAAACGGTGTGGGATCCAGATTTTGGAGATTCTCTATATCCTTGTTTATTAGGTCCATGATGATGTGTTCCATAGCTGTGCATATCAGACTTGTCAGGTTAATGGGGCAATAATTGCCAGGGTCTGTAGTCACTTCTCCTTTGTGGAGAGGGATGACTGCAGTAGTGCACCATTTGGTAAGGACAAAGCCTGAGGTGAAGCTGTGAGTGAACAGGGCACACAGGTGAGGTGCCAGTTCACTCTGTAGTTCATGTAGAACACAGCCAGGGATATTGTCAGGTCCCATAGAAGCTGCATTCTTGGCCTTGGACAATGCTGTTTTAATCTGTTATAATGACATATTGAATGATGTCTCATTGTTCTGTTATTTTACACATCCAGGTTGTCTCATGCAGCTGTCATGTTGTAAGACTCTACACTTTCACACACAATACTTCATGTGTTCCTCTGCAATCAGATTGTGATGCTGTCTGACCTATTCCTTAACTTTTATAGCTGCATTACTGCTAACATATGTGTCTTGACAATGTATTGTTCTTATCAATCTGACTGACATAACAGCCAAATGTTTACTCATTAGAACTGAATATATTGCAAGTTGTGACAGTACCACTACAGATGGGGTCATGTTCACCATACTGACACATCCCATGAATAGTTATTTCCATGCAAACTTAGGAAATTTTGCATTGTTATACATAGTGATATTATCTGTTACTGTTTTGGTTTCTTTTAGAATATTCTTGAGTTAAGTTTACTATCATGCTACAGAGTCCAATCAGTGTCAGTACTCTAATCCACAGGAGATGATAGGCTTTCTAGACCTCTACCAGCAGACTCCAACTTAGAGGATCAGGGAGAACATCAGGGCAATAATGACACTGAGGGACCAGGACTGTCAGGGGCCATTGTTCTCACATAGAGATGACGACAGTCTCCACCACATCAGCCAGATGACCTGAGGAACCAGATCTGAGATGTGTTCACAGATATCTTCTGGACCCATATGCAGGATCTTAAGGGAACATTTTTCCAAGATATGGCACAGGCCATGTATGACTCCTTCTGAGAGATCACACTTGAGATCATTTGTGATGTTTAACCCAATCAAGGAGGGTCTCCCAGACTGTAACTACTGTTTACATATTCCACTCATGTCATGCTGTCATCATGGTGTATTGCAACTTAGTTTTTTTCAGTTATATGCACATATTTGTGCACACTTCTCATACTGCAGTCATGTTTGTACTGTGTATCTTGTGATGTACACTTCACAATTTGGTTGTTATGGGGCTATATCATTTCCCTGCATTATGATATTTGTTCAGATGTGTCAGTGCCATTATCACCATCATGTCACACAAACTTACAATGCTGTCCTTATGCTGACAGCGTTACAGACAGGCAAGTCTGTTATTCCTGCACTCTGCCTGTGGCCTGCCACATCTGCATACTGTGGCCCATGATGTTGCCATTTATGATCCTGTATGCCCTTTGGTGTGACAGCTAATACAGATGCTACTTGCTGTTTTCCTGTTGCACATGACTATATTGTCTGTGCCACTTATATGCAAACACCTTACATACCATTACATATTCATGATGCACACATGTCGGACAGTGGGACCTTGTTGCATGCACCTTGCAGTATATTTTATGCCTCATTGAAGTCATTATTGTGTTGGGGACACGTGTGTGAGATGGTTTTATTTGAACATGTATATCCTATGTTTTTATTAGACTGATTTTTCAGATGTGCTTTCCCTTTGTACTGTGGACATAGCTTTTCTATTTCTCACCCCCCTTATAGCTTTTGTCTATATTTTACACATCTTCATAGCATATGCATGTGTTTATGTGCACTGTTGTGTACTGCAGCATCATTGGCCTGTAGATGTATTGTGCCTGTAGGAAGCTCTGTCACAATTATAGGCTGTCAGACACATGCGATTCATATCCACACACTGTGGTGGTCACTGTGATGTTTCTACCTGTGTTCTTGTTTTATTTGTGTGTCATTCATTCCCCTGAAGTACTTACCATGCTTTCTGCACACCTGTAAATGGAAAGGCTTGCTTATATTCATTTCTATTTCTATGATATTTTATAATATATCTGTATTGCCATGTACTTTCTGCATGGTAAGTTAACATTGCATGCCACATGTAGGGGGTATGTGTACTGGTCATTCTGTACATTCAACTTGTATGATATGACTGCATGATACATATCTACAACTTCATACCTGGGCACCATATGAGTTGCCTCTGGCATGCAATGTCACTTTGACAACAGGATCCCATTTCTCCTTTCCATCTATGTGGTGTGTATACTTATTGGGTTATTACACAACCACTGAACTATTTTTTGGCAGTACTGCTGCTTGACTGTGTGTATAGTTGTTTGCCTATTGCATGCAGGGTTCAAGGTTATAATCTGATCTCTGCTTTATTTCTCCCACATTTCCTTTGCTGGATATGCTCTGCCTTACTGTTGCTTAGGTTAAATTTACACTGCCAGCAGTCTACTGAATGATAATGTTTGTTGTTCATTGTGATTTACTGCAATGCTAGCAATCCTCAGTTAGTGGTATCTGACATATGCCTACCATCAGCCATACTCCTTTTGTCCAATGTCTCAGCACTGTTTTGTGCATTGATGCGTAATGTATTATTGTGGTGCACCATGGCTGGTAAGCATCCTGCCAGCTTTCCTTAACCAGTGCTGGGCAGTCCATATAAGTGTTGCCTGTGTACCTCACCTGTCCATTTTGTATATAAGTGACATTTGTCCGTCCTGTAGTGTGACACACATTATGCTTTTACCCACACTTTTCTCCACATCCACAATTCTCCAAAAAATAAAAAGGGGCCTATTCTCACCCCAAAAAATACTCATACACCTCAGACTCTCTCCTGACCTTCCTTTTTATTCATACCTCTTGTGCGACCCTCATCTACACCCTTACCCTACATCTGCTTTTCTATCACCCTCATTCCTTGGGTGTGTGCATTACTTGTGTTCCTCATACATTTCATGCACCCATTGTTAGCTAAAGTTAATGATGGTGATGTTGCTGTGTATGCCACTTTGTTGTAATGAATATTTTTTAGTTTTTCCCCTGAACTGCAACTGATTCCTCATATCAATAGCTATACATATGTGTGTGTGTCTGTGTGTGTGTGTGTGTGTGTGTGTGTGTGTGTGTGTGTGTGTGTGTGTGTGTGTGTGTGTGTGTGTGTGTGTATATATATATATATATATATATATATTACATAATTTATCCACTGATTTTATGAAGGGATCCACAATACATTGCGGATATCGCTAGTATAATGAGAATATTATTGACATGCATTTATATTCTGTCAGTCTTTTTCTGCTTATTACTGACATGTTTGTTTGTTTTAGTATAACTGTAAAACATGTACCTTGCAAATGGGACAATATTTACTTACAGACATTTTTTCATTGGCATACAATTTATGACTATGGGGGGAATTCAATAAAGCCTACACAGAGGGATTTTTCATGTGGGCATAGTGGCATTGCCCCAACATGCAAACCAGCAGCAGAGCGATCCAGTAAACAGAGCAGAGGGGCATGCATGAGGGTGCAGACATGCAAGTTTCCATGGAATGCAAATCACCTCATAAGCAGGTGAAATCCATGCAAATGAGGGTGATTTGCAATCCAGTAAGCAGAAAGGTACCCTTGTAGGAGCCATGTTGGTGTCAGAAATGTACACAGAAAATAACCGTGTACAGAAATGTAAAAATTAAACAGGGGATGTAAAAGCCCAAAAAGAAGGTCAGATATTGCCATGTAGGCATGGAAATGCCCAGAACAATGCCCAGTGAGTCCAAAAAGCAATATATTTTTTTAAATACACATATTACATTTGCAAGGCATGCAGCAATGCGCAAATCTGCCATTATGCAAAAAAAATTTAAATGAAAAAAAAAAAAACAACATTGCAAAAAAAAATAATGCATTCTACTGCCTGCATGAGAGAGTGTTTGGGGATGAAGGTTTTTAGGGTTGGAAGAAGGGAGCAGGCCCTGATATATGAATTATCCAGGGTATGTGCAAATGAGCTGGGGTTACTGAATAACAAATATGGGCCACTGTGTCCACAGATAAAACCTGTGCAGGGCCAGAACCATATTGGTGTTTGTAGAACAGGTAGCTGACATCAAAAAGGAATGTGTCACACCATGTTGAAGAGGATTGGAGCTCAGCGGTGCCTGTTTGAGGTAAGCTAAGCACAACTAAGTGGATGGGGTGTAGTGCTGCTAAGCTGTGTTTAACACCAAAGTGAGTGTTTTTTTATTTTAAGTTATGCCCATGCATGCATGGGTGTAATCTATGTGTCTGACCGTTTTTACGGCACTGTTTATGGTAAGCCATCCACTGCTTTGCATGCGAAAGCAATTTTAAAAAAAAAACAGCAAAAGAGGAAATTAGGTAAAAAGCCAATTGGGTAAAATTGATTATTCAGCTGCCATCCATTTAATTTGTTCAGTTTAAAACCTGGCAGGTGGTGGAATGCATCATAGTCAGCCACAGGTAAGCCAATCACACAGGCTGCATCTGCATGCATATCTATACTTATGCTTCAATTTTCTTTTTCACTGCATCATTGAAGTACATACTTGGGAAATTTAACCGACGAAATGATAGGGGCTGCTGCTCTGCTACATCTCTATGTGCTAGAGGCTGAGGTCAGTGCTGGTGCTGATGCTGAAAATAGGCCTAGACTGAGAAGGAGAAGAGTGTTTAGTGGAGGGTAATCTTCCAGGGGCTACATGAGCTGGAGATAGTCGAACACTACAGGGTGGATAGCGGCATACTACAAGAGCTCACTGAGCTTTACCGTCCTCAACTCAGACCCAGAGCCAATATAGGGGAGCCCATCCCAGTGGAAACAAAGGTATACGTAGCCCTTAAAATACTAGCTACAGGTACTTTTCAAAGACCTACTAAGGACATGATGGGATCTCACAGCATCTGCATCCAGGGTACTCCATCAGTTCCTGGCTCCCATGTAAACACATGCCAGTGAGCAGAAATATTTACCCCACACCCCTGAGGAGATGGCCAACAATATGCATCTCTTCCACCATGTAGCACACTACCCTGAGTTACTTGGTGCCATAGACTGCACTCATGGGCACATCAAAGCACCACCTGGTGAGAAGGGTAGAGTCTACATCAACTGCAAGGGGTATCACTCCATCAACTGCCAGGTCATGTGCAATGCCCAAGGCATTATCATGAATGTATGTGCTGGCAGTTATCACGACCCCCACATTTGGCATGCATCACAGCTGTACCAGATGTTTGCCAGGGGGGGGGCATTCCATATGGCACTCTACTGGGAGATACTGGCTACGCACTAGGACCATGGATGACAACACCCATCAGAAATGCATACACACCTACCAAAGAATGCCACAATGAGGCACATGCACAAACTTGGAACATCATAGAGTGTGTTATTTGGGCTGCTGAAGTCACGGTTCTGCTGTCTCGATATATCTGGTGCAGCCCTGCAGTACTCACCAGCCACATGTGCACACATGTTCACAGTACGTGCCATGCTACACAATATGATCCTGTGGAAACAGCTGCAGCAGGAACATCACAGGGAAGGGACACACAGCCCCCCGCCAGTGCCAAGGTCCCCACAGCCACAGGGGGACTTGGAAGAGGAATCCCCGATCTTGCCGTCCCTGTAGGCATACGTAAGTGTGCCCAGTATGCCCTGGCCTTGGCAAAGAGGCAACTCATAGCACATGCACTGACATCCTAGGGACCTAGGGACTGACATCTCACTTAAACTCACATACATAGTAAAAAGGATGCCAGCCACACCACACAACCTGTACCTTACCATGTATTGGCTGTGTACTGCGTGTGTCTGACAGAGTCAGCCCTGAAGCACTGTTATCTCAACTGCTGCAAGCACAAGGTAAGTCACACTTCTTTACAACAAATGTATGGAGTACTAGACTATGTTTAGCATATGTATGGACCTGCTGCATCTATGCAAGGGAATAGAGTGGGCTACTGGGATACCTACAGACAACTGACAGCTATGTGGGGCAACAGGAACTCTCTGCCCAATACTGGTCACCCCATAATATGCAGTAGACCCAAGGCAGCAAAACCCACTGCACTATGCGAGGGAAATGACAAACAGTAGGATCATAGGGCAGGTGCATGACTGACAATGCTAAATTCCCCTACCCCCAACACACCCATGTTCCCATGCAACTGCAGTAACATTAAGTTTGCAAGGTAATAGCTGTCCCAATCAACCTGGTGACATGTTCCATTTCCACAATATGCAGGGGTTAATGTGTTATGTATGTCTGTGGTTGATAATGTCAGGAATTAACCTGCACTATCTGGTGGCTGTTGTGACTTAGTGGGCTAAATACATTACCATGGTTGATGGTGTTCATTGTTTGAGACTGGCTTTGCCTACTATTTTACATGTGAGTTACACCTATGGTAGGAGTTCTACAGACTGTCCATATGTCACTATTTGTTACTGCAGGAAAGCTGGAGAAAGCCAAAGATAATGGAGAGACAGGGGACCATAGATATGGACAGTACACAGCTCTGAGTAACCTAGACAGCTAGTAGAACAGCAGGTTGTGACAAGTCAGAGTAGCAGCAGGATGTCAAGGTCATCACGTACTGTGTCAGCACTTACAACAAGTCAGTGGGCACCATCATACCTCTCAAATGTACAGAGTTTCACAGAATGTCCACATTTTTGCCTCATATTTCTGGTCCATTTTTCATAACATTGCAGTTTTCTGTCAAACTATTAGCAAATCAATAAATGTTGATGTTGCAAAATAATGATAGGCATTTGAGGTGCAGACTTTATACCCTTCAGAAAATTCATGCTAATACAAAAACTGTTATTCTACCAACTGTCTAAGTTTGTAAGAGCAATATGACAAAATGTCCCTATTTTTGGGCCTGTTTCCCACTTTTATATATGACATTGCCCAGATTTCTTGCTCTAAGAGGTTGAGAGGTATGGGCACCATGTAGCATTATAATACCAATACAACACAAACTGTCTGAGAACCAGAGCAGACATATGGAGCACAATGCTGGACATCCTGCAAAACAGGTACAGTCAGAGGTGTGAAGTCTGTAACCCTGTGTGTGGTGTTACATCTTGTACCCCAGTCACAGCATACCTACAACTACATAGGGCAGCAACTGTGGACAAAGCCAGGAACAGGAGCGGGACAAAGGCCCACATATAAGGAGAAGGATGAACTACTGGCCAGTCAAATGTAGAAAGTGCAGAGTAGAAAAGGTCATACAGTAGCATGGGTTCCCTGCTGTGTATGGAGTCAGTAACTCAAATGTCTGTTAGCAGTTCTTCAAGTCAATTTATAATGATTTGCCAATGATGTACCAGGAAATCACATTGCTATGTAAAACATACCAAACATTTGATGAAAAACCCTGGTCAGTCTAATAAATCTGTAGACATCCTAGGTATGAGTCAGATATTATGGCCAGCACACAGCTGGTGAATTCCTTGGGTATTATATCAGGGAGGTGCTGAACTGTTTAATCAGGTGCAGGAGCCAATTGGCTGTAGCACACAAAATGTCAGACTGGAGTACAGTTATGTCTGGACTGGAGTCCCCTTGCAAGTACTGATGGTCAAACTGGGCATGCTCCTACACTTAGCTAATTTCAGCCCATGTCTGAAGCCTCATCTGCCTATAGAACTGAGATGTCAATATGACTCTGTGTATACAAACAACTATGTATACCTAACTACCTCTCCCTATCCCCATCAGACATGATTAGCCTTATCAATCAGTATGTGGCACATATAAGATGTATATATATATATATATATATATATATATGTGTGTGTGTGTGTGTGTGTGTATGTATAGAGATAGAGAGAGAAAGACGCAGACATAGAAAGGTATAGATTGATGTAGTGCTGCAGCCACTTGCTCACCAATTGTTACCAGTGGCATGTGCAACTTGGACAGTGAGCTGTAGTGTGTATTAGTAGGTAGGTAGGGATTCTAATCTCACATCAGCCACCTTGTGTGTGTGTGTGTGTGTGTGTGTGTGTGTGTGTGTGTGTGTGTGTGTGTGTGTGTGTGTGTGTAGATATTCCACATACAGCAGTATACACACACCCAACAGGCCCATGTCTGTGTAATGATCAATGATTTTTATAGCCCTGTGACTAGTGTCCTCCACAACAGGAGCCTCCCTGTCAACAGCTGCTGATGTCATCCACTCCAACAGCAGTAGCAGACACTCCCCAAACACATATGCTCCATCGTGCATGCAATATGCACGTAGCACTATACTCAATGTAACTAGATAGGTAGGGGTTATAATCCCATCAATGGCAACTCTGTGAGTGTGTGTAAGTATATCCCCTTGCAACAGTGTGTCTGTCTTGCCTATGTGTGTGCAATACTAATATATTTTAAGGCCCGTGCCTACCTGTTAACCCCCACATTGCCTTACTTTACAGGGCCTGCTGATGTCATCCACCTTAGAAGCACAGTTACACACTCTCCAAGCCCATAAGCTCAGTGGTGCATGTAATAAGTATATAGCACTGTAGTATATACATCTAGCTAGGTAAGGGTTCTAATCCCAGCAGTAACAACTCTGTGTGTTTTAAGTATACCCCCTTACAGCATTATGCCTGTCTTGCCTATCTGTGTGCAATGCTAAAGGTCCATGCCTGCCTGTTAACCCCCACATTGTCCTACTTTACAGGGCCTGCTAATGTCATCTACCTTAGAAGCACAGACACTCCTTAAACACATAAGCTCCATGATGCTTGCAATAAGTACGTAGCACTGTAATATATATGACTAGATAGGTAGGGGTTCTACTCTCAAACCCAGCAACTCTGAGAGTGTACATGTGTTTAAGCATATCCCTCCGCAGCTGTGTTTCCTGTGTGTGTGTGTGTGTGTGTGTGTGTGTGTGTGTGTGTGTGTGTGTGTGATAGCTATACAATTTTAAGGGGCTGTTAACCCCCCCATTGGAAACCTTTTCAAGGCCTACTGATGTCATCCACCTTAGAAGCAAAGTTAGACACTCTCCAAATGTATTAGCTCTCTGACACATGCAATAGGTACGTAGTGTATGTAACTAGGTAGGTAAGGGGTTCTATTCCCAAAACTGGTAGCTCTGTTTGTGTGCATTTATATCCCCTTACAGCATTGCGGCTGTGGTGTGGGTGATGGTTATACAATTTTAAGGGCCTTTTAACCCCCCATTGGCAACCTTTTCAGGGCCTACTGATGTCATCCACCTTAGAAGCACAGTTAGACACAGCAAACACAATAGCTCCATGGCACATGTGATAAGTATGTAGTATTATATAGTGTATATAACTAAATACATAGGAGTTCCACTCTCAAAGCCAGAAGCTCTGTGAATGTATGTGTGTGTGTAAACATATCATCTTGTAGCAATGCAGCTGTCTTGCTTGTGTGTGTATGATGGTTTTACATTTTAAGGCCTGTGCAAACCTGTTAGCCCTCCTACTGGCAACCTTTACAGTGCCTGCAGATGTCATCCACATGAACAGTAGTGGCAGACACTCCAAAAACACATAAGCTCTGTGGGGCATGTGATATGTATGTAGTACAATAGTATATACAACTAGATAGGTAAGGGTTCTACTCTCAAGTAGGGCAGTTCTTGAGTGAGTGTGTGTGTGTGTGTGTGTGTGTGTGTGTGTGTGTGTGTGTGTGTGTGTGTGTGTGTGTGTGTGTGTGTGTGAGTGTGTGTGTATACATACATCCCCTTGCAGCAGTATGACTTTGTTATGGTTACCACCTGTCCCACTGTGCAAGTTGCAATCCATGTTTAGCCAGGTGGGTCCTGTGAAAACAACTAAAACAATAAAAATGTCTATAGAGTGTAGGACAACAAACATTTACTGCATTCTTTCTAATAATTGCATAAAACAGTCATGCTACATCAGAAACACATAAATGTTATGTGAAATAGCATAATCTAGACAAATGTTACAAAAATAAACTGTTATACTGGCAAAAAATGTGAAGATTTGTCCCTTGCACTCACTGTGGGTATGGTTTCTCATGCCAGCTCTCCTGTTACTACACAAAGTGTCCCATATTGCGCATTTGATAAGGTGGCAACCCTAGTCTGTCTTGCCTATGTGTGTGCAATATATATACATTTTGAGGCCCTGTGAGTATCTGCTGCCCCTAAATAACTCACATGTATCTAGGAATGAATGCTAACCACCACCACCTACATTTGTAGGTACTGACCAAGTTAGTGGATGACTGTAAGTTGGGTGCTATCTGCCATTGACTGCCCAAATGATGTTAACATACTGCAGGAGGGTCTTGCATCAACTATGGAAAGGTGCCAAGATCCTGGCCTCAAGCTAAATGCAAGAAACTGTATCAGCATACCATTCGGCAAAGACATGGCCCCACTGTTTACCACATCAATGGCAAACCCCTAAACACACAACCTGTGTTGAGAGACCTGGGTACTCAGGTTGATAAAAGATAAATTCCAGATGCAGACACAAGTAAAATGCAGCAGCAACACATTTTATTCTCACAAAAACACAAAGCTTTCTAGATAAAATCCCTTCTTCAGTGTATAGAACAACTAAAATGACAGCACTTTAAAGCACTTCAATAAAACATAGCCCTATCAGAATGATTCACTTGTAAACTTCTGTTCTATGATTCTTTCTTTCAGTTTCCTGCTACATTTTCCTATGAAAAATGCTGTGCAGGCTACACAGTTTGCTAAATACATAATGCTGCATGCATTACATGTATCATAGATATTAAACACATATTCCCTTCCTGTTTTAGGATGTATAAATATAGTATTCATCTCAATATCTTTACAACATACACAAGTATAACATGGGTACATGCCAATTTTAGTATATTTATGCGGTCCATGATTGTATTTAACATCCTTATAGCATAAACATGATTTTAAATTAAAACAATTTTTATATGCAAAATGTTTTTTTTCACAAAAAAATTTCTTTATCTCTGGCACTGATGTTAAAATATTTCATTTTTTTTTCTATTACATTTTTAAATGCATATGATTTCATATTACAACTAGTAATATATCTTACAATCTCAGGTCCTTCCTTACTACGACTGCCCATATTACCATCATTCTTAGCATAAAAGTATGGTTTAACAGTATCTTCTCTCATATTTTGTACTTCACTCTGTATTTGTTGTAACATGCAAGATCTATATCCCTGTTTCTCGAATTCAGTACTCATCTCCTTAGACTGATCAAGAAATATTTCATCTTGTGTATTCAGACGGCTAGTTCTCAAAAGTTGGCTTTTTACTACAAATCTAAATGTATGAGGGGCATATATACTTGCTCTATGTAACTATCTATTTGCTTGTACCTCCTTTTTATGTACCATGGTGTTGATCTGGTCCCCCCTGTCTCTCTAACTTAACATCTAAATATAAGATGTAACTATCAGAATACTCCATGCTAAATTTTAGATAAGTAGTGGTGCAATTCACATACTGAATGAAGAGCCTAAGGTCTTCGATATTACCATTCTAAAGCAAAAACACATCATCAACAAAACACTTGTAAAACAGTATACTATCTTTGTATTCACCTTTATAAATATACATATCCTTCCATTGTGATACAACAATGTTTGCATATGTGTTTGCCACTGGTTTACCCATGGCAACACCTATTTTTTGGTGTTAGATCTGATCATAAAACAGAAATACATTATTTTTCAACAACAAATCTAGTAAATCACATATATTACATATTCTGCTGTTAGATAATGGGGTATTATGTCCCAAAAATTATTTTACTGCTTCTATTCCAATGTTGCTAGGGATGACAGTAAACAGTGATTTAATGTCTAATGTATTGAGCAACAAATTACTCACTCTACTCTTATCAACCCATATACTTAACAGTGTTAGAAAATCCTCAGTGTCTTTTATATAAAATTTCAATTCTACTTAAGTAACAACTCAGTGCAGTCTGTAAATAATGTGAGATGGGTTGTGTTATCCACCCTCTCCCAGATAGTATTGGTCTCACGGGGGGGGGGGGGGTTCAAATCCTTATGGATTTTCGGAAGACCATATATTAAAAAGAGGAATTAATAAAATTAAGAGGAATGTGGCCACAAATGCATTGGCTAACCATATAGCAGAAAGGGGTATAGAACACAAATTTTGGCTCAGAGTAATAGAAATTATATATAAAAATATAAGAGGTGGAGATCTGAATAATGATCTAGAGCTTTGTGAATATGAATGGATTACACTTCTAGATGCAGACCATAGATCAGGCATGAATGTAGTGACTAGTAATAAACCTGTTCTTAAGAGGAAACAAATGAATGTGCTATAACCATTCAGCTGACTATGCCTTTAATTCTTTAATTGTAGTTTACAAGTGAATCATTCTGATAAAGGTGTGTTTTATTGAAGTGCTTTAAAAGTGATGTGATTTTTAATTGTTCTACACACTGAAGAAGGCATTTTTTCCTGAAAACTTTATGTTTTTGTGAGAAATAAATTGTACTGCTGCTTGCATTTTACTCAACATGTCCATATCTGGAATTTATCTTTTTTGTGCTACTTTGCATTCCAATGGTTTGCCTTAGTGCTGGTTTCTGTGACTGTTCTGTACTCAGGTTGATAACTATTTCACATTAAACCATCATGTAGTGGCAGTGGTCAGAAAAGCCTTGTACATGGTTCATCTGATAGACACATATTTGCATGTCCCTGCATCAATGGTCAGGATGACAGGGATGTGGCACAGGTATCATCACATGCACAGGGTGTGGTGTGGCATTGCCAAAGGCCTAGACTGTGCCACACAGTTGACATTGTGTGTGTGTGTGTGTGTGTGTGTGTGTGTGTGTGTGTGTGTGTGTGTGTGTGTGTGTGTGCCTGGAGGGGTGCCGGTCAGCTAGGCCATGGAGAGGAGATGTGTGTGTCTGTTGGTGACCTGCAACAGTGATGTGTGTGTGTGTGAGTACACAGTCAAGCCATGTGCTAGCCCTACATGAGGGTATGTTGTACAGCTGTGGACTATACATATCAGAATGTACAGTTCACAGTCTCCAGCCACGAACACAGGAACTGGCTCTGCCAGGAGTGGCACTGGCGCCACCATGCCCCAGGGTCAAATGCGGTACTACTTGCTGATGGTGACTGGTGTCTGCTGGGTCTGTGTCCCTCACGGGACTGCAAGGACCACATGATCATGGCCTGTCATGTTGTGGTGTGGACAGAACCTTCCCTTCTGTAGTGCTGGTGGTACTGCCGCTATGCGAGCATGACTGTGCACAGCCACCTGGACTCTCAGCTGATGTTGCTCCTGACTTACATCCACATGTCTGATGCCCTACTCCCACCACATGTTCCAGCAGAGACAATCCACTGTCAAGTACGAATAATGTCTCACCCCACTGTCTGTCCACTACATCAGCAAAATGATTCATGGCATTACCAGTCTTGTGGATGGAGTCATGGATGCCAGACAGTGATGCATCCATGATCCTGAGCATCCATCTGGTGTTGTGTTCAGAATGTGCCTGTGCCTCCATGATGGACCAAAACATGCGAGTGACTCATGATGTGACACCTGTGACAGGTGGTGGATGGGCAGCAGTCATCCTTCAAGCACCCCTGTCAATCTGCCTGTGTGGGACCTCACCACCTCTCTGGCTATGGCTAGTGTCTACAGTCACAGATGCCATAGTCACCACACTCTCCTGTTCAATGCCACCACCCTCTGACTGTGTGCAGGGACATTGGGGAGGAAGTGGGATGTCAACCCATGGGGCAGTTCAGCTCCCAACAGCACCACCTGTGCCTCACTATGGCCACCATCATCATCATCATCATCATCAGAGTCCAATGAGGCACTGATATCAGGTTGTGATGGGGACAGACTCCAACCTCCATAGTCACCTGTGAGGAGGAAGACAACATGACTACATTAATACATGCACTATTATGTCTGCTGATCCACACACACACACACACACACACACACACACACACACACACACACACACACACACACACACACACACACAGGTGAGGTGCCACAACTGCACTATACATGCCACACCTTATTACTGATCCCATGCACAACACACTAGCAGACAACAACAGACACAGACAAGACAGGCTCTTAACAACATGTGGTGCAGCTACATCTGGTTAATGTTGCCATTACTATACATTTGTGAGATAAACAACATGTCAGTGTATGTGATGGACCCTCACCTAAAGCACAGTGCATCCATTTCTACCATACTATTCCCCTGTATAGTAGACTGCAGACACCTTCACAAAAATATGTGCAAATATGTTACAGCTCCTGCAATATGCTACTGTAATTACCAATTCAATGCACTGCAGTGAACCCCTCCACAACTGAACAAACAAGTATTGTACTACAAATAAGCTTATCAGTTGTGTCCATGGCAAACTGGCAGCTCTTAATATTCCTAGGATATAGATGAGCCATAACAAAACAGTTTCACACTCACTAGCTACAGGATGTTGGACTCCGGCTGCACCAGATGTACCTATGGAATTGTGGGGGAGAGGTATTGATAGCAAACACAAATGTTGCATTGGTACAGGATAATATGTGCATATATCAACATGTACAGTACAGTACAAACTGTGATATTGCCCACATTGATGACATTAAGAGTATGTGTGCACACATGTGCATTACAACCCCTCCCTCAAATATAGATTGACCTGACATCCGTGTACAGGTATGCAGAGGCTGCCACTATGACTGCTACAGTATTAAAATGATGACCACAAGAGGCTTACCTGGATGTTCTTCTGCTGTGGAAGCTGTGTCATCCACCACCACAATGTATGGGGTGATGGATGTTTGCAAGCTGGTGTCTGAACCCAGGTTTTCTAGGAACTCCTCTGTGGCCAAGAGTGGTTGTTGTGTTGCAGGCCCTTCACCAGTGCCACCACAGGCCCTGGCCATAGCTGTGGCACTTTGCCATGCAGCATTTATCATGTCTGTGACCCAGTGTTGGACCTGCTCATAGCTTTGTTCCTGTAGCCCTATGTGATTTACTGATGCAACGAGGTCTGCACACAGTGCAGCATGTTGTTCCTGATTCTGGCGATTCCTCGACAGCATGATGCCATGATGCATTCTGAGGCCGTCAACTATAACTTCATTCTTGGCTGCAGAAAAAGGTGGGTTCCTCCATCTGTACATCGCTCCTGAAAGACAAGAAGAGGGGAACATGTCACAGGACCACATACATTGCTCTCCATTATGTACACACCCTGCACATCCACATTTGCCAGCATTATCCTCTGCTAACACTCACATCATACCCCACCATCTATCACCACAGTATGTATGTGGCTAGCAGCAACATAGTGGCAATACATCATGCATTTCCCTCCTCATCCTGCTGTTTCCTGATACTTGCTACTTGTTCTCTAAGGTGTTCAACTGCATCTGTTCTGTTGCACCTATTACCACTTGTTTATAGCCTGTCTACATTGTATGTAAGCTTCCTACTTCTGTTTTAATGCACTGTAGGCCCACCCCTTCGGTCTCCCTGACCTTCCTCCTCAGATTCTGACAAATATGGCTGGATAATGCCCTATAGTTTCCCCTGCCAGTCTGGTTGATGTGGGTATCCTGACACAGTGTAGCAACTGATTCATGAATATGGACAACCATCTACAAACACCACCAAGTAACACAATTTGTGAGAGATGAAATGACATTAGGAACCTATAGTCCTTGCTATCTCCCTCTCAAGCCCGCATATCTGGCACTGAAAAGGTAGTCAACATAATTAGTACACCTCACACTCCACCACACCTACACAACACACATCCACATATGCGAAGGTCCTCAACATAAACATCCCCAAACAAAGGAGACCTCCGAGGCAAAAACACATGCAAACTCCACAGTCCTCCACACCACATACCATGCATAGCTACACACCAGTATCCCACAATGACTAAGGTGTCACCATAAATCAAACATATTAGTCATAGGAGACTCCATTGTGAGACACACAGATGTGCCTCTCACCTGGCTGTACACAGGGAAGGTCATGGTTACTTGTCTGTCAGGTGCCAGAATCTGCCATATCACATACGCACTGCTGTTTCTCAACAATAGGTACTGTTATGAGTCTGTCATGGTACATGTTGATGTGCCTGACCTGAGACGTACCTCCCTGGACTATATGAAGTGAGACATGATTGAACCCGCTGATTATGTGGCTCAGGCAGGTATGTCCCTAGCTTTAAGCAGCATTCTGCCATCACCCAGAATGATGTTGCAATACAATCATGAAATGATTGACCTTAACAATTGGCTTGGTTTCTGGTGCCATTCCAGGGGGATCCAGTACCTGACAGCCTGGGATAATATGATCAACAGACCACGATGCTTTGCCAGAGATTGCCTCCATCTGCATCACCTGGTCTTCAGGCATCTGGCCATGGTTCTTGCTACTCCCATAATGCCTTTATTAGGAAAAGTGGTGACATTAACACTACCAGCATAAAACTGTCAACAAATCACAAATTGAAGGCCATGCTGCTAAACAAGTCTAAACATGAATCTGCACTCATTGCAAGCAGTCTTAACCCTGGAAAATGCTGACATCTGTGCAGTCATAGACACATGGTTCAATGCTGCAGAGAGCACCCTAGCCTTACATGGTCACCCATCCTATCAGACAGTCAGACCCCAAGGTGTGGGCAGTAAAGACAAGGGACGTGGGATTACACTATATATGAAAGACATACACACCTCCAGGTTGGTCAAACAGTAAGATACACAAGAGACACTCCAGGTGCGGTTAACCATTGCCAAGACCCCTATTAAAATCATACCTAGCTACTAGCCTCCACATGTGTCCAGGAAGCCCATTCTGCCTATATGGACCTGTTAAACTCTATCAGGATTCAACTCTGCAACTACCCAAACATAGATTAGAAGAATTAATCATGCCAGCACACAAATGCCCAGATACACATGGAATTTGGCAATGCAAACACCTTGGAACAGCTAGTTGCTACCCCCACATGAGGTGATGATCTCTTGGAGTTGTTATTAAACAACATGAGTAACCACTGCAACATCCCTACAGTATCATCCTCTGTGGTAAAACCAAACACAAAGCAGTCACGTTTGCAGTCACAATCTCCCACAATACCCATCTAGGTAGGGTCAGACATACAAATATTTCCAAAGTTGATTATAGTCTTCTGAGGGATGGTATAAACAGATTCACAGCCCCTCCCCCTCTGTAGGAACTTCCAGCAATATCCACAAATGCACCAAAGCATTATATGTGCATTTGTATAGATTTGCAGTCAGGTATACCCAATAGGACTATATCATCCTCTGCAAGGATATGTAAAACACTCTGGTGGACATCTGTAACAATTAGACTCTATAGCAGGAATGAAATATTGCTGTCCAAGACCAGGAAGGAGCAGGTACCCAATATGAAGCAATGTATCTTTAGCCTGAACAAGCAAATAAGAGCACTACTGAAATTCTGCAAAGCAAACTCCGAGCCCGCATTTGCGACATCCACTACAGACAGCCATATCTCCTTCTTCACATATATCTGCAACCTCAAAGGAAGCAGCCAGATCTGCTCAGAAGTGGTGGGCAAGGACACCAGATATACAAGTGCTGTAGATATAGAAAACTTGCTGCCTGACAGAGTCAGTGAAAGCTTCACCCCCTGCCCCCCCATCAGTGCATCAGGACATCCCCAGTACCTGCCCCCTTCCCCTTATATCTAGGGAAGAGGTTATCACTGCTATCTCAAAGTCATAGAATACACCCTCCATGGGACCTGATCACATCACAGGATGCATCCTTCATGACCTCAAGCATGAACCTGCAGCACCATTAGGCACTGTATTCAACCAAAGCCTGAAAAGGAGGGTAGCTTTTTAACTAAAAAAAAAAGCATTGGCTCTTTAAGGATGCTTGCTGGATGCGGTAGTTTTTAACTAAAAAAAAAAAAACATTGGCTCTTTAAGGATGCTTGCTGGGTGGTAGCTTTTTAACTAAAAAAAAAAAAAAAAGCATTGTCTCTTTAAGGATGCTTGCTGGGTGTTGTGGTGAAGGCGAACGGGAGCTGACATCATGTCCGCTGGCTTCCGGAGGGTAAAAATTAGCTTGAATGGAGCAATCAATCAACAGATAGGAGTGCAAGCTAAACAGATCAGAAAAAGTGGCGTGAGCAATCAGACAGGTGGAGAGTATGTGAAACAGATCAGGAAATTATGGAAAGGTGTGTGTGTGAGTGAATGCCCCCACATAACACAACAGGTGTTTAGGCTCAAACCCTGTACCTTTGCTTCAGGGTAAGATAGTTTCAAAGTCCCTAACCACCACTCATTTCTGAACTTTGTTCACCAGATTTCTTTTTATTTCCTGAACAGCTGTGAGCTTCATGGTGAGAACTGAAGTTGTATTCCCCCAGTTGTGGTACAGAAGTGGAGAAACTGAAGTTGTATTCTATGTGGTGGATGAAGTGAGAACTGGAAGTTGTATTCCCCGTGCTGTGGTGAGAAGTGAGAACTGAAGTTGTATTCCTAGTTGTGTGAGAGAAGTGAGGAACTGAAGTTGTATTCCTAGTTGTGGTGAGAAGTGAGAACCTGGAAGTTGTATTCCCCCATTATTATTTTTAAGTTGTTTGTCCAGGTTTTTAAAGTGGTGTCAAGTCGGAGAACTTGAAATGGTAGCCCTCATTATTGGCTTTGTTTGTCCAGGCTTTATTGTGCTAAGAGGTTGAGAGAGCTATCTAATAGCCATTAAGTTTCTAGTCTTTCTATTTTTCAAACTGCTGATTTAGCATGGGTGGTATGTTGCAATTGAACTGTAGTGTATAATGGCTTCTGGGGTTCAAGACATACATGCAGCATGGTTAAATGACAGCATTTTATTCATGAAAGAATCTCTTCCAAAAATTATACAAGCAATGTTTAAAATGTGTCCCTGGTTTTTCAATACTTTTTGGATCCCCAATAAATGTTGGCTTTTTCCAGATTTCTTTGCAGTGCTGCAAAGTTCAGAGGATGTGTTTTGGAAGTTTATACATTTTAGTGAAGTTAGCTTAGAGCTGCATAGGGAACTAAAATTTAGTGCTGTTTATAATGAGTCTCATTATATTGTTAATAGCACAAAACAGGTAGTGCACTTCTATGGAGGCTGTGTTCTGTGATGCGGAAGGTTGATATGTCTGTAAAAATAATATAATACACATCTACTACCAACTACAAAATACAACAATGTTTAAATGGCCCCTGTTCTCCAAAAAGGCCTCTGAGAAAACTATGCAAATCAAGTCCCTCAACATAAACACACCAGTATCCCACAATGACTAAGGTGTCACCATAAATCAAACATATTAGTCATAGGAGACTCCATTGTGAGACACACAGATGTGCCTCTCACCAGGCTGTACATGGGGAAGCTCACGGTTACTTGTCTGTCAGGTGCCAGAATCTGCCATATCACATACGCACTGCTGTTTCTCAACAATAGATACTGTTATGAGTCTGTCATAGACCATGTTGGTGTGCCTGACCTGAGATGTACCTCCCTGGACTATATGAAGTGAGACATGATTGCGTCCGCTGATTATGTGACTCAGGCAGGTATGTCCCTAGCTTTAAGCAGCATTCTGCCATCACCCAGAATGATGTTGCAATACAATCATGAAATGATTGACCTTAACAATTGGCTTGGTTTCTGGTGCCATTCCAGGGGGATCCAGTACCTGACAGCCTCGGATAATATGATCAACAGACCATGATGCTTTGTCAGAGATTGCCTCCATCTGTGTCACCTGGTCTTCAGGCATCTGGCCATGGTTCTTGCCACCCCCATAGTGCCTTTATTAGGAAAAGTGGTGACATTAAAACTACCAACATAAAACTGTCAATAAATCACAAATTGAAGGCCATGCTGCTAAACAAGTCTAAACATGAATCTGCCCTCATTGCAAGCAGTCTTAACCCTGGAAAATGCTGACATCTGTGCAGTCATAGACACATGGTTCAATGCTGCAGAGAGCACCCCAGCCTTACATGGTCACCCATCCTATCATACAGTCAGACCCCAAGATGTGGGCAGTAAAGACAAGGGAAGTGGGGTTTCACTATATATGAAAGACATACACACTTCCAGGTTGGTCAAACAGTAAGATGCACAAGAGACACTCCAGGTGCAGTTAACCATTGCCAAGACTCCTATTAAAATCATACCTAGCTACCAGCCTCCACATGTGACCAGGAAGCCCATTCTGCCTATATGGACCTGTTAAACTCTATCAGTATTCGACTCTGTACGCTGATCCTGGGTGACTTTAACTACCCAAACATAGATTAGAAGAATTAATCATGCCAGCACACAAATGTCCAGATACACATGGAATTTGGCAATGCAAACACCTTAGAACAGCTAGTTGCTACCCCCACATGAGGTGATGATCTTTTGGAGTTGTTATTAAACAACATGAGTAACCACTGCAGCATCCCTACAGTATCATCCTTTGTGGTAAAACCAAACACAAAGCAGTCAAGTTTGCAGTCACCATCTCCCACAATACCCATCTAGGTAGGGTCAGACGTACAAATATCTCCAAAGTTGATTATAGTCTTCTGAGGGATGGTATAAACAGATTCACAGCCCCCTCCCCCTCTGTAGGAACTGGCAGCAATATCCACAAATGCACCAAAGCATTATATGTGCATCTGTATAGATTTGCAGAGTCAGGTATACCCAATAGGACTACATCATCCTCTGCAAGGATATGTAAAACTGTCTGGTGGACATCTGCAATAAATAGACTCTATAACAGGAATGAAATAATGCTGTCCAAGACCAGGAAGGAGCAGGTACCCAATATGAAGCAATGTCTCTTTAGCCTGAACAAGCAAATAAGAGCACTACTGAAATCTTGCAAAGCAAACTCCGAGCCCACATTTGCGACATCCACTACAGACAGCCATATCTCCTTCTTCACATATGTCTGCAACCTCAAAGGAAGCACCCAGATTTGTTCAGAAGTGGTGGGCAAGGACACCAGATAAACAAGTGCTGTAGATATAGCAAACCTGCTGCCTGACAGAGTCAGTGAAAGCTTCACCCCTGCCCCCCCCCCCCCATCAGTACATCAGGACATCCCCAGTACCTGCCCCCTTCCCCTTATATCTAGGGAAGAGGTCATCACTGCTATCTCAAAGTCATAGAACACAGCCTCCATGGGAACTGATTACATCGCAGGATGCATCCTTCATGACTTCAAGCATGAACCTGCAGCACAATTAGGCACTGTATTCAACCAAAGCCTAAATACTGCCTTTGTCCCAGCTGAGTGGAGAACACCCACTGTCATCCCCTTACACTAAGGTGGAGCATCCACCAATCCGGCACATTATAGACCCATCAGCCTAACTAGCCTGATCTGCAAGGCCATGGAACAGATTATCATGAACCTCATTAACAAGGACATGACCTCCACACAGTCGATCACAAACAGTTTGGCTTTGTCAAGGGGGGATCATGTCTGTTACAGTCAGTTGACTTCCCTGACACAGTCACCAAAGCCATGGACAAGGGGGAGACAGTGCACACTGCCTACCTTGACCTGGCCAAAGACTTTGACAGTATTCACCACTTGGCCTTAATAGATATACACTCTCAACTAGGCATCAATCCATATATTACCAGATGGGTAGCACACTGGCACATTGACAGCACCTGCCTAGTCAATATAAGGGAAGCCACCTCAAGCAGTAGACTTATGAGGGCCTCAGGGCCAATCGCCTAGTAACTTCCTATGATCATAGGTATACCGGTTATGGCCCTGTGTGCTATGACAGACTGTGTTGTTATGTCTCTACATCCATCACTGCCATCTACTGTGGTGTGTCCTCTATGGGCGATGTCCTAGTACCATGTCATGCAGCCACAATCTAACAAATAGGTGTGTGGTACTACAAGTGTATGGGGACAGTCCAGCAACATTGGTGTGACCCAATGACAGACGGCAATGCAAATGTGCTGTAGATTATCCTTCCTGTATGTGTCCGACATCCACAGTACACAGATGTTTGCAGAATGTGTACATGTGCCTGATGTATGCAGACCCTCTGCCAAACAAATGTGGATGTCTGGCAAACAGTTGGACAATATGTAATGGCTGTTCCTAGACTGTGGGGAATCTGGCTGTCACACACAAGAACCCTCAGAAAACAGTTACGGTACATTAATATCTGGTATTGTATTCATTCCCCTACATTGTATGCTCAATATGTACACATTGTTGCTGAGGCCGGACCTGTGTCCCCCCACTACTATTGGCTGTAACCTGCTGTCTTGCTGTAGGGGATCAACAGGTATGCTAGCCATAGCTCTCAAATGATGACATATGGGTGTGTAGTACACAGTGACCTAGCCAGAGTACATCAAGAACAGTCAGGGACACATGGGCAATGTTTGAACTATGCCTGTGTGACATTCACAGACTGGGAGGAGCTGACTGACAGTACATCATCTGATATGACAGCTGTATCCACCAGTACTAACTGCCACTATTGTCTAAAATGCAATCCAGTCGCATTCGTACATGAGCCAACCATTGTTGGAGGAACTCAGAGGGCCAGAGCTGCGAAGTATGTCACAGCAGGTAGAGCTGAAAGGAAAGCCTGTAGGTGCTGGACAGCTAACAGCAACATTCCAACATATGTACTACAGACCTACTGTTGTAATCCCTATTTCTTATAACTGCATCCTCCCATCTGCATCCCATTACATGGGGAGTTCGATTACATACCTGGTATGGTGCTGTACTCCTTTATGTACAGAAATCCTGTAGTATAATGCTTATAATATTGCAGTCTGTCTTCATAAAGAAAGTCACAGACCTGTTTACCATAGGCAGCAGCTTGCCCTTTGTAGGTAATGCTCATGAACAGGTGATTGCTTGTGCACCAATCTGTGGCTCACACTTGCTAATTGCATCCAGAACAGCTGGGTTGCATTTTCATTAGCCAATGGCATGACACCACAGTGCTATAGTTAAGGCCTTCATGTAGGCCTTTTCCTGGCCTGTGAGATGGACATTCTAGAGGTGTGGGGACTACAGCATCACAGAGTGTAGGTAGATACTGTCCACTGTCCAGATTAGGTAAAATACTGTCCACTGTCCAGATTTATGTGGTATTTCCACAGTTTTGCATGCTATGTTTGGCCATTGTGAACAGACTTTCTGATTATGTGGGCAGTTTACTGCTTGACAATGGGAAGTAAGGGGACAGACAGATGTGAGTATCATACATAATTTGCATCA
Organism: Protopterus annectens; assembly: GCF_019279795.1. NCBI lineage: Eukaryota > Metazoa > Chordata > Ceratodontiformes > Protopteridae > Protopterus > Protopterus annectens. Next base: position 778,531,636 of record NC_056728.1, read on the forward strand.
GAATATGTATGCTGCTGCAGTAGCAGCTGGCCAATCAGCTGTGTATGTTTGTAGGGAAAGACTATGACACATGGCCCTGTCACTTGACCATTCCCCCCAACCCTTTATGTATGGGTCTTATGTGGATCCTATTTTCTATGTGGTTGTGAGGTATGGTAGGTCTGTAGCAAGATGTATATGCCAGTGAGGGAGCAGTGTCAGCTCTGTTATCACAGCATAGCCAGGGTGAGGCGTACCCATAACAGTCCAGGAGGCATGTACCAAAGGTACATATGTTATGTAATAGTGCCATCCAGAGAGTGGTAGGTGGCATTTAGGATGTCTATACATATTTGTGAAATGTGTCCCAACCTACAAGCCTTTGACGTGCTAATATGGGTGGCAGTGACTGCAGTAGCAGCAACCAGTTCTGCTTAAAATTGCATGGCTCAGTCATTTATTTGTTGTTTTGACATGCATGTACTTGACATGCAACAGACTGAAAGGGAAGCCAGGACTGTGAGTGGCAAAATGTAAAGCATGCTAGGAATGTAACAGATTAAGATACTGAGTCAATACTATAACAAGTGTATTTGCAAGACATATGTGCATCCATAAAGTATGTCACACAGGATTTGCATGAACATGTGTGTTCGGATGGTTATGACTTGTGACTCTGAACTGTCTATCATGCTTTTCTAATCTAACTTTGTACTGACTTGCCAGTACTTCAGCACACAGAATAGGTTTTGTGACAACTGTACCAAAAGTAAGTAGCATAACTGTGGACATTCTGCAACATTCTGTGCAGTTATCAGCTCTACGTGATACCCTAGGCCTCACGTACATCCATCCACATTTATGTGGCTGTGTACTGGTTTGGTGTCTGTATTACAGTCCCAAGTATGCTGTCCTTTTTCCCGTTATATGTACAAGCAGTGTGTCACTGGCAATCAGGATATATTTATGGAACCACGTGTTACACTTCAGAGGTGAGTGGCCTAGTGGGCTAATGCACTATGCTGTAGTTGATAGGGACCTAGGTTCAAGACTTGACAGGGGTGTTTATTTTGCTGATGTGCCTAACAGTGTCAGACAAACAGAAGGTGATTAAGGCAGTTTTAAGCGAGTTTGCATGCCAGATCACTTAGCTCCGCTTAAACCTGTGCTAATTTAAAAAAAAAGAAAAGAAAAAAGGGATGAGAGGTATGTGGTAAAATGGGTGCAAGCAGGGGGAAAAACATACTGAAAGTCAGGTAGGGATATGCACGACGGGTTTAGGAAAGGACCATAGATCTCCATTTCTTCTACAGCAACAGCTGTGCAGGTTGCAGACAATTTGGAGTTTGAAGCATCTGAGGGCATCATAAATGTGTTGATTGAAGCATGCATTGATTAAAGTGTGTCCAGTAGATGCAGGTGCAAAATGGAGAGCTGTGTATGGGGCAATATTTTTTTAAGGAGAGAGTGGAATGTTGGGGAAGGGATATAGGTACATGTGGGACGGTAAGTTGGGTAGGAAAAGTAGCATTTTCAAACAGACAAGATAGACAAGACAGCATACAGGGGTGGTGTATGTCACATGGGGGAAACATGTTGGATAGGGAGGGTGTTGTGGAATTAGAGAGCCATATGCCCCCACATGGCAGCAGTGAGACTGAGCTCCCCACCCACAGGCAGTCACTACTGCTCCTTCACTGCCCCGAAGGTGGCTGTGCTGGGGGCTGGGTGCCGGGGCCAGCCTGCCCCTCCAGGTTAGCCAGTCTGCCCTCAATCCGACGCAGGCAATAGTCAAACCCATGGTGCATGATCCTGCGGACCATCCCTGGTAACTGTTGCTGGGTGACAACTCCCTTTCCACACCCAGTTCTGGGGGGATGGGCCCTGTCCTCGAAGCAGTTCCACCTATAGGTGGTGCAGGACCAGTGTAAGGGGCAGCACCAGGTTGGTACCCAGACATGCTGGGACCCAGTGCCACAGCCAGCTGAGGTAGGGTAGGCAGATCGCCAGGAACTGGCCTACCCAGTTGAGCTATGGTGTTGAGGTTTTTCACCGTGTATCGGTTAGTAATGAACAGAACATTTAAACATTAGTTATAACTGCATGCCAGTATGTTGCAAATAACCTGGTAAGATAACATTGCATAACATATGGAACACTACAATAAGTGGGATAACAGTCAATATTGTAACAGCATGCCAGTAACAGTTACGACATACGGCCATCATCATAGGTAATTCAGCAAGGTATGTTAGTACGCAACCATTGTAATATATAACAATAATAAAACACAAGGCCCACCATAAAATTTTGAGAACAACATATGTTAAAAGTAAACCATACCCAATGTATAACATTAATAAATTATGATGCAGATAAGGGGTGGGGGGAGAGAGATAGTCATTCCATTAGTACCAGTATAGGCTATATTGTTTGCAACAGTACTCTGATATACTCTACATGTCTGCCCTTACTTTATGTATACAAGTGCCTTATAGCTTCTGTTGCACCTACATACCTCTCAGCTATCTACATGAGGCAGTATGGGCCAAGTCATAACATCTACAGGTACACAACTACAGGGAACTATTACATGTCAGGGGAACATATGTGACTATCAATGTTTACTGTGGACTGATGTAGTGTGACTGTGCTATTGAGCTAAATGAAGTGGATGTTAAATCTGTGCCCAAGGGATTTGGCAACAGTGATCACAGTCAATGGCAGCAAGACACCCGAGAGACATGCATCGTGCACAGTACAGGGAGTTTACGCTTATCATGCTGTCCTTGGCAGGCATGGGGTTATACTATCAGCAGACATTTACAGACACACTAGGCATACAGCCGTAGCAAGATTAAACAATTTTATTTGCTTTATTAACTTGTATTACTGTTGTACTTATTGACTTTTTATAATACTCTGGTACATCTGGACACACAAATTAGTAACCCATTTGAACAGCTACTACAGCCATTTATTTACCTTTAATTCCTGTGGGGAGAACATCTGTTAACAATACATAACTGTTTCTATAAATATTTAGTAGCACTTGTTCCCGGATTTGAACCCCGGTCTGTGTGTGACAAAATGTACATCATATCTAGCATTTATCAAACTGAACTACTGTGCCACTGCTGAATATTGATTGACTGATACATGCCTAGAGCTCACCTGGTAACAAACTGTGACCTGGAAATAGAGGTAGAGTGTTATACAAGACTGCAGTAACACTTGAACACACATGCATGAGATTCATGCATGACAGAGATAGTAGGTGAACTGTGCATTAATGCATGGAATACAGGTATAGACAATTAACTCCTAGTGGATGGAAATATGTGTGATGTGTACAGACCATATCAGAGTGCTGGGTTGCCTACCCGACCCATATACAGTTACAGATGGTATATTTGCAGTTTACAGCTATTACAGTTTCCTGCTTGCCTGCAGCAATGTAGCTGGGTTTAGGAATGCATATAGCTGAAATGCAATGGTTAACACAAGACAATCCTGAGATATGCAATATTATACCCTAGCCATTCCTATTCTAGGTTCAGATCTTAGTGCAGAATAAATATTATAATGCATTATATCTTGTATTACAGCTCTGCATCTACACTTTAGCAAAACAGTTTTTATCAGCTAACCTTCAGTGACTTTGTGGTATTATTCCTGTGTTTACTTCACAGCACTTGTAATATTTGATTTCATGACCAACAGCCCAACATATACACATTTTGTACAACACAGCTTTATTAGGGTGACATCATGCAGTGATTGGTATACATCTAACAGTCTTTATTGATGAACATTTCAGATAATGCAGGTGTTGCAAGACAGCTGTAATTTCACAATTAATGCAGTAATAACTTTATTTTCTTAACATTATGAATACAGTTGAACTTTATTTCCTTAACATTATTAATGCAGTAGCAACTTTTATTTCCTTAACATTATTAATACAGTCGTAAATTTATTTCATTAACATTAGCAGGTTTTATGCTTTCATCTTTATCGAACTGTACCTGGCATTACTCACTTATATCAGTGTAGGTGTATGACCACATTCATTGGAGTACTCTCCAAACAGAATATACCTACTGTCAGTTACTGCTGTACTCTTTCTTATTTATATGACTATAGATTGCAAGATACATCACCACACTCACAGTGCAACCTGGCCAGGCAACCTGCATGGGCTTCCAGGTTGTGAGCTCTCTCCTCTGCAGCTGTGAGGAGAGAAACACACCATTATGCGTACCTGTGTATGACACATGCAGATTAGTTATTGGTAAAACAATGCTAACAATACTTACAAACTTGTGGGGCATTGTCATCCCAGGAATCTTGGATCCAGGTGGCCAAGAGATCCTCCTTCCTACACTTCAGGTTATCAAAATGGTGATGCACCTGCTCACCCATGCAGGGATACCAGTTGCACTGGTGAGGCCACATGCCAGCTGGTTCCAGGCCTCTGATTTGTATTCTGACCCCTGATACTGGCCCTACAACAGCAAGATGTCATGGTCTTTTACAAGGAGTCCAATCATGACCCTGGACTCCAGAATGCCCCACCACTCCACCCAGAAGTGTGAACCCTCTTCAACTCCTGCCATAGTTCCTGCACAGGTTAAACTCCAACAGGTTCTGGCTGTATTCCCACCTGTTCAACTTAAATAAGGCTGTTTTCCCATCCTTTACTGCCACTGGGCCATTTTTAAAAATGTGGTGCTTTGCTTAGCACCATGCAAACCAGCTGAGCTCATTTCAGCAGGGCTTAAACTGGTAATACTTAGTGGTGCACAAACCAGCTTAGCTGGACTGAGCAATGCTTAAACAGGCATTGCTTAGCAGGACTTTGCACTGCTTAGCAATGTGCAAACCAGCTAGGCACTGCTAAAACATTCCCATTTTAAGCAGTGCTTCGCTATGCTTAGCTGTGCCTAGCAGAGGTTAGATGAGTGCAGCACTGCAAGATTTAATAATATATTTCATAATTGTGTACTTGCAAAATGAATGTTTAATAAAATTTCTGTGGACATCTCATAAATGTGTATTTGCAGAATAATATTAATAACCTGTCTGTGTACTCACGCATTTCATCAGGACTTAAAATAATTCTCAGAATGTGTATTTACAAAATAACCTGTATGTGTATTCAAACCCTGCACCTACTTCCCATGAGGCTGTCATTCTAACCATTCAGCTACGTAGCCATGTGAAATGCACTTCTACTTTTATATATATATATATATATATATATATATATATATATATATATATATATATATATATATATATCCACTACCTTTAAGCACTGCTGAACATCATGGTGCACCTAGCAAAGATGCTCAGTTATGCTTAAACATGGCCTTCACTTTCATAATTAAATGTATCTGGTTTCTATCTTTAGATGTCTGGCACATGTCCACAGCTAAGTGCCTCGCTGCACAAACACAAAAAATTTACTTTTTTATTACATTGCCGTACACTGAATATCTGGCAATTTCACAGTGCAGGGGGTTTGTTACTCATCTCCAGACACTGTAACACACCCCTACACTGATTCTGTAACCATATTATACGGCTCTCCCTCAGCAGCGCGCCTTCATTAATATGCAAGGTGTGTTGCCAAGGGGGAGCCACAGACACTTCCACGGTACCTTCCATGTAGGATTTCCACCATTCCTACATGGATTTTATTAAATCCCCCAGGTATGAATGTCATTGAACTGATATTATTGCTTATCTGTTATGGATGCTTTATGCTGAGATACCCTTTTTAGACTAAACTGCCTCTGCATATTATTGGCTTTCCCGCAACTCTTGCATGGAAGTCAGCTCATTCTGCTGAGTTTCCACAAATCATTGGCCACCTGGCCCTTTGTGTTTTACTTACAATACAGACAAAATTCATGGGATTTCCCAAAACAAAGGTAAACAAAGTGAATGGAAGTTTGATTTGGTCACATTCATCTGGTCAAGTGGTATTAGAGGACACAATCCTGAAATAAGAAAAGAATATCCCTACCAGACTCACATAGATGTGGAGAAAATCATGTGGGTGAGGGGATGAAAATAGAGGCAGATAGTACAAGAACTAATAAAACCATGGCTCAAAAACAGAGAACAGAATAGGGGGATAGCAGGCAGGCATTATACACCTGCATTTAACACTTGCACAGATTTAGATGGAGTTTGTATGCATGTATGCAGAGAGGCAGAAGAGTCAAACAGTATGCTGTTAAAGTTGCCAAATGACACATGGCTTCATAAAACAAGCATATGTTCATGCCAGTCTTAACCCTATGTTTTGACTCTTGCATACAGATCCATTTGAGAAAGTGATGGACTATGGCAGTGCAGTTTCTGACTATCAGTATTCTAATTAACTACAGAGATCTGGCAATATCTACTGTGTGCCTGGTTTTATCCTCAGGTCTATTTTCCTATTGCCTGCGCTGTATGGGAGATTGATGCATTTAAATAAGTAAAAAATTAGACCTTGAAATAATGGTCTCACAGCTAAGCCACTCCCAATTTTTTCAGTCATTGTCATAGCAGAAGCTTTACTTAAAAAGCAGTGCCTCCTTCTGCTGATTACTGATTTACCAAAGCTTCTACCATTTCATATATGTTGACCATCATGTCTTCACGGTAGCTCAGAAAGCCTTCTGCAGCTCTATTAGATCCAAAGATGTCTTAATTCCCCTTTGATTATATCACATCAGGCCCATTATGGAATATAATGCCCCTTTTGACATGTATGTGTCTTAACATGTTGTTCAGCTTGAGAGACCTCAGAGATTCCTAACTAAAACATTTAGTTGCCACAAAAATCTTAGTTATCAGGACAGAATGTAAGCCTTCTTTCTCTACTCAGTTTCTTACAGACTCTTTCATGGGTATCAATGTTTAGCCTTTCAGGTCATGAAATATCCAACCCTCATTAGCCTCCTATTCCATCATAGAACTAATGGTGCACTTAGAATTTGGTTCCTCAAATACCCAATTACAGAAATTAAACCTTTGTCAACAACTAAATAAGAAATGTTCGCATGACCTATTTATTACCCATGGTATTCCCCACCTCTGGAACAAGCTTCCACTACATGTCAAGCAGAGTAACAAAATGGCCACCTTTAAGGTAAATCTAGGTAATTAGATAGGCAACCTCAAAGTCTTCCCAGTCTGTCTTGTTCTGCCCTCCTTGTGGCTGGAGAGAACCTTTAAATATAGGTTACTGGCTAAGCTGGTAAAAGTTTGCAGACTGATTGCCTCATACTTATCAATGAATCTCTGAACCCTAATTGTTTGTTTATTGACTGCATGCCATATCTGCAGTGGTTTAATAACCATGTAGAAGTCAGCATTGTTGAAAGGACATTTGCTATTACTCTTTTGAATGCCATATATTTTTGTTGTTTGGCACTTCTCAGCAAAAGTTTTTAACATTTCAATTACAAGCACAAGACTAAACAACAGCAAATAATAAGCCATAAATAATCTTAAACAGATGATTGTTCATTTTAAAATAACAAAGACTTCTATCAGAAATCTTCAGTTTCAGTGAATTCTCATTTTTTGTCAAACATACTTTTCATTTACTATATTTCTCTAAGAATATTTTTGCTTTAATTTAATCTACAGATGATTCATTACTTATTTCATACTGATATTCTTTGTCACTAAAATAGTCTGATCTAATAAAGTTGGAATCTCCATGGACCTCTTTTTATATCCAAAAGGGTCAAGCAATCAGACTTGTCTCACTTATACTGCATCATCTGTAGTATATTACGACTGGCACAGTAGGAATTCTTATGAGAAAACAAATGTGCCTACCTAAGTGTCTGTCAGAAGTACAGTGACAGTAGCTATTTACGGACATAGTTCTGTTACAGACTGTCAATAAGAAAGCAGCAGCAGTTGCAGATACACAGAAGAAACTAGTACCTGCTTAAACAGCCTTTTTAAACATAGATCTCTGTGTTTGCTAGTACTTTATAGTTATTACAAGTTTTAAGGGATTTATTGATTTAGTAAGGAGGGACATTTGCTGGGCACTTCACAATAAGAAAAATAATAAAAGAAAAGAAATACCATGGGGAAAAGAAACGTTTTAACAATAATTTTACAGAGAATTCAAAGATATAAAATTTACACACACACATACACACATGCACATGCAGTCATGCACACACATGCACTCAAGCACACACACACACACACACACACACACACACACACACACACACACACACACACACACACTCAAACTCATCACTGAAATGAGCATTTGCTCCTTAACTTTATATACAACCTCTCACAGACACACACACACACATAACACGTGTCTGTGTACCTATAAGTGAAGAACAGTATTAGGTCACAAATGCCAATCCAGTGATAGTATGTAATAGAAACTACTCAATATCACAGAGATGTAGAAAAGAAAAGTATGCCTGAGTGAGTCAACCAAATGATTTAGCTGTAATTAAAGTTGTATATCAAATTACTAGTTGCCACAATGAATGAGATCTAAAACATTTGTCATTCACTATAGATGCTAAATGTTTTTAACTGTCCATGAATGTCCAGGGCAGGTAGCTCAGTTACTTCTCATGGAGACACTGTGGCTGATCATCCATAGACACACAACAATGTCAGATAATGAAAATAATGTATGTTATGTATTTATTTTATTTACTAACATTTCTTTACTGGAAAAGTCTGACTGGACACATGTGCCCTTTTTCAGTGGAGATCGAGGGAGAAAAGCTCCACGGTATCATATTTAATGCAATCAATATTTACAATAACAAATTGTATAATGCAGTTTCGCTGAATACATAGCATCATAGTCAGTGTAATTAAATTTGTATTGATATTCACAAGCATTTCATTTAGAAGCGTTGCACTGAGACTTTACAGATAGAAGAGTGGTGTATAAAACAGGTAGGAGCAATTAAAGAAATACAATAGAGTGAGGTACTAGAGGAGGTAAGCAAGTTTGATTAACAGAGAAGTAGAGATGAAATAGCAACTTGGTTGTGCTAATTAGAAGTGGTTACAGTAGTAAGAAGAAAAATAAAGTGAGATATTAGAAGAGGATAAGCAGGTTAAGTGATTTAGTGCTTTAAAGGGAGATGTAAGAAAGGTGTCTCAGATGAGGGGACAAAGCCAGGCGGTACAGAGGAATGATTGCTCAAATTGTTAGAAAATAAATGCTGTACCCAGGATTTTCAGGATGTAATTCATGAAGAATGGGTTTTATTTCTTCCTTTATTAATGCAGTCACTATTTTTAGAATAGATGCCACCTAACTCCTAATATCCTGTGGACTACAAGATGTATGGGCACAGCTGTACAAAGTATTATCTAGAATTATGAATGGCAGCTCAAAGTGCCATATATTTCACAGTCATGCCAGATTCACATCCAGAGTAAAATAAATCCATTTGTCCAGCAGTGATAAGTTGCAATCCATAATGCTGATAATATTGATATGGCATAAGTGAACAAGGCTAGTGTAAAGATGGACTGGGGACAGTGATCAATATAGATTAGCCCAAAATTATCAAAAATCTTGTTTATGACACAGTTCCCATATTTATGCGTTAATAGTTAAGTACTAGGCTAGATGCCTTTGTAGGCCATTTTAAGCCTAGAAACTTTCACTTTTGTGCTCAAAATAATATATCCCATTTGGTTATATATTGGTCTTACCCATCCTATGATCAATAATTATATATTACTCCCTTATGAGAATAACTGGGATCATACTGTAGATAATTTAAGGGGATCCCTGCATGGGATAAAGCATTTAGGAGCTGCCGCTGTCCATTAGTAGCACATGGTGCAGTCCTGAGGAAATTTTATGTTTCCCATCTATAGATCTAAGCTGCCCTTGAATACAGACAGGGATGAACTTCATTTTATGTGAATGGAAAGTCTGTTCCACCACAGCTGTATCCTCTGCATGCAGCTGTATCCCCTGCATGATATACCTGTCTCTCCAAACTGTTGTGCTGATGTAGCAGAAGAGATTTAGATCCCTAGACTGAGTATTTCTGATGCCATTTAACATGCTGATGTGCAGTAAATCCACCATTACTGAGTTGGAGGATGTTTTGTATGCCAGACACAGGTCACCTCTTAGCAGTCTGTAGGATGCCATGTATAATGACAGGCCTTTGACTCAGTCCATGTAGGACACATTGTTTAGGCCTTGTATCCTTTTAGTAAGGCATGTCTGTGGTCATTCCAGTTGTTGCATGTGTCTGGATAGATACATGTCAAAGGGAGAATTATATTCAATCATTGACCTAATAAGGGCTGACTAAACGGGGACAATGACATCTCTAGATTGAGACACAATCCCTTTGTTTATAAGCTGTGAAATATGGAAGGACTTTTTACAGCAGTACACACATGTTGATCAAAAATTAGATCAATGTCCACATAAATTCCCATATCCCAAACAACTGGGTCAACTCTTAGGGGTGTATTGTCAATGTGGTAGATCCCTGAGGTAGATGACTTCCCAAAGGAGATGATAATGCATTATTTTGGTATTTAGTTTTAGTCCATGATTTTGGCACCAGTTATTTATTTCAGACAAGCCTTACTGCAGGTTGGCTAAGTCATTTGGAGATTCAATGACTGCGCCTAGTTTGCAGTCATTTGCAAACTTAGTCAGCCAGAGCTCTTTGGTATTGGCTTTTACTTCTGAAAAGTAGATGCCAAGCAGGAGAAATCCCAGTACAGAACCAATGGGGACTCCACTGGTGACTGGTCTCTCTGGGGAGGTAACTTCCCATATTTTCATAGATTCATAGGTGTTTACTAGATTAACTACCACAAGGGCCTTTTTTAGCCTAACCATGCATCTTAAATCTCTGACAAGTTCTGGTACCCTTCTTAGAGACATAGGTTCCTGTTCCCATCCAATTGTCCAAGTTACACTTGAATTGGTTTAGGGAGGAATTCTGCTTCACATAGATGGGGAGCCTTTTCCAGAGAAGGGGTAGTGTCCGGGATACATACCTGTCTCTCCAGCAGCTCCTATTTATATCACGGGCAAAGTCTAAGTCTTTAAAATGGGTAACTCTGGTGCTGTTTGTTATGCAGATATGCAGGAGGTCCATCAGGTTAGGGTCTGACAATGCCTTGTATGCCAGGCATAGATCTCTCCTCAACAGCCTATAGGATACAGAATACATGTATAGGGCCTTGAGGCAGTCAGCATAGGACATGTTACTCCCTTCATTCTTTTAGTGAGGAACCTCTGTGGACTTTCCAATTGTTGGATATGTCTAGTTAGTTACATACCAAAGGGGCACTTTACTCAATGATAGGTTTGATGAATGCTAAATACAGTAAAACAATGACTTCTTTGGACTAAGATGCTATACCATTCTTTATAAGTTGCACAACATAGAATGATTTCCTCACTGCTGCGGATACGTGATGATCAAAGGCTAGATTATTGTCTATGTGTGCCCCGAAGTCCCTGACTACTTGGTCAGGTGTTAGGGGTGTGTTGTCAATATGATAGTTACCAGTGTGGATGACTTCCTGAAGGATACTATTATATATTTCTTGGTATTTAGTTTTAGTCCATGGCTCTGACACTGGTTATTTGTCTGTGTCAGCCATTCCTGGAGAACAGTTGTATCAGTGGGAGATTTTGTGACTGCTCCTAATTTGGCATCATTTGCAAATTTTGTCAGCCAGAGACCATTGACATTGGCCTTGACTTCAGAAAAGTAAATGCCAAAAAAGGAGCAGTCCAGGACCAATCCCATGAGGGACTCTGCTTGTGACAGGCCTCTTTGTAGTGGTGGACTCCCAATTCTAACTTCCTGGGTCCTGTCTGTGAGCCAGCTGGCTATCCACTTGGTGACATAAGGCTTTATACCAAACCTCTTGAGTTTGCCAACAATGCCCAAGTGGGGTATTGTGTCAAATGCCTTGGCCAAGTCAAGTTAGGCAGTGTGGACCATTTTTCCCTCTTCCATTGCTTTGGTGACTTTCACAAAGAAGTCCACCAGGTTGAGTAGGCATGACCTGCCCTTAACAAAAGCAAATTAGGTTAGTTCCAGTGTCTAGAGTTTTTTATGTCATTACTGATCATTTCCATGATAATCATTTCCATGGCTTTCAATATGAGACTAATGAGACTCGTGGATCTGTAGTTTTCAGGGTCTGTAGATGGCCCACCTTTGTGCAGAGGGATGACTGTTGCTGTTCTCCATTCATGAGGCATGAAGCCTCTTTGGAGGCTACAGTTAAATAGCAATTCCAGAGGGCCTGATAGGTCATGCTTCATTCTACTTAGAAGGCATCCTGGAATATTGTCTGGGCCCTTGATGCAGTGTTCTTGGCCTTAGAGAAAGAATCAATGACCTGTTTCCCAGTAATAGTAGGGAGAGTTACACTTGATGGTATTTCCTGAGGGAAGGTTGAGGGAGGTGGGGGGTGGATAAAGCTGGAGTAGATTTGCTATAACTTCCTGGCTCGGTATAGGTGGCTCCATTAACAATGAGCTCTGCACATAATTGTGTATTGCCTTTAAGGTTGCAGACATAACTAAGGAATGCCTTATGGTTGCCCTTGGACTTTGGTAGACTTTATTTGTCCTCTGAGTTGTTTGTTTAGTTTGATTAGAGTATTTTTATCCTGCTGGGTGTTGCATGTCCTAATTTTTGCCATGATTTTCTTCCTTCTGTTATACAGCCTATTGATGTTGATTATCTGCATCCTATCTATGAGGCAGTTGGCAATCTAGTGGGTGATGTGGGGGTGCTTATTCTCAGTTTATTTAGCTTTTCTACTATGCCTGAGTGGGGGACTATGTCAAAAGTTGTGGCCAAGTTGAGGTATGCAGTGTGTACCATTTTGCTTTCATCCATTGCTTTGGTGACCTTTTCAAAAAAATGCAGCAGGATGAGTAAGCATGACCTGCTCTTGATAAATCAAAATTGAGACAGGTCTAGTGTTTGGAGGTTCCCTATGTCCTGATTGATTAATTTCATGATAGGTCTTTCCATAGCATTGCATATGAGGATGGTCAGACTTATGGGTATGTAATTTACTGGATATGTTGAAGGGCTTCCCTTATGCAGGGGAATGACTGTAGCTGTTCTCCATTCACTTGGCACAAAACATGCATGGAGGCTGAGACTGAACAGTTTGTTAGGGGTGTGACTAAATCATGCTTCATGCTGTTCAAGATGCACACAGGGACATTGTCAGGACCCACTGGTGCAGTATTTTTAGCTTCTTATAGCACTTTTAGGACTTGGTCTTGTGTGATAACAGGAGGTGAGTCAGTTTCAGGTAAATCTTGAGGGATAGGAAAGACAGAGGGGCGAGGGTGGTAATGTTAGAGATAAATTTATCAGGGAGTAGGTTCACTATATCCTTAGCATCAGTATAGGTAACATCGTTCACAATCAGCTAAGCACATTGCTATATTGTGCTTTTGAGATTATGAACATAACTAATGGTACTGATATATATATATATATATATATATATATATATATATATATATATATATATATATATATATATATATATATATATATATATACTATTGAAAATTTAAGGTCCAAATACAATCAACATTCTGAGAATTGGTTAATTTTACAAATATTTAGACACTGTGTGAGGACAGAGATAATTAAGATATTTAACCTAGATAAGAAATAATTCCTCAAATTATTGGAATCCTTAATTAATATTAATAATTATACAATGAAAAATAAATATTTGTCACAAATTTTTAAAACTCTTGTTAGATTTCACATATTTAGACAATTCCTATTAGAATTATTCCTCAAAAGTTAATAATGAAGACTTCTCTGAAGAATACAAGAGAATAATTTTAAAATCTCCAGATAAAATCACATCTTCATTATATTGGAAAATTTTTACTTGGAAATTCTTACACAGAGCTTTTGTCACTCCTAACAAAATTACAGTTATGTATAAAACAAATAGATTAAATGCTGGAGATGTGATTCTAAAACAATAGCTGAATGGACGTATATGGCAGATGAATGTGAAGTCATCTCCCCCTTTTGGAAAGTATTTAATAACTTCATTCAAGCTCTATGGTCAGATAGATGTAATATTTCTAAATCTTTAGTTTTATTTAATGCTCCGATCCCTGAGATAATTCCAAAAACCCAAGTGCCTCTTCTTTGGTCTATTCTTGCTATAGCCAGAAAAGTAATTACTAAAAACTGGAAAAGTAAATTTACCCCTCTACTATTGAATTTATTAGTATGGTAAAATTATTTGCAGTAGTGAATTGCATGCTATAAACATGAGAACTTCTAATATTACATACTCATATAAATCTTTGCTTAAACTTAAAGTCTTGCTTGAAAAATATTAATTGTTGATATGTATGCCTTTGATGTATTGATCAGTTGTGGACTTATGTAAATAGTTATTTGTTTGTTTTATAATTGATTTGTTTATCTATTGTTTTAAAGCCAAATTAAAAACATGTCTTGTGATAGTCTTTGGCTTGGGTAGCTATTTTAGCCTCAAACTTGGCTTTGGTGGATTTTATTAAGTTCCTGAGTTCTTTGTTTATTTCAGTGACAAGGGCTCTAACATTGTAGGAATTAGTCTTCTTACTTTTGGTCAAAATTATTTTCCTTTTATTATAAAGCTTGTTGATATTAAGGTTGCACCACGTGGGTTTGTTTCTGGGGTTTGCCCTGCACTTGTTTGTATAGGGTACAGCTGCATATGTGTAGCTGTTTTCAAGCTGGTATAGTGTGGTGGTGTCCATTTCTGCATATTCAGTGGAGTTAACAAAGTTTGGTAGGGATTTGAAGCTTGCCAATGTATCACTTAAGAGTAGGCAGTTTGTCTTAAAACAATTTTGAAATGTACCTTGGGTGGACAGGATCTCTGCTTTCAGACCTAACAAGTGATGATGACATGCAAGGGATAGTGCAAGATGATCCCATATTAGTAAGGACAAGATCCAAGATGGTAATCCCTTTAGTGGGTGCTCTGACTAATTGTTCCAGGGTATTTGCATTGACAAAGTCCAGGACTCTATGTGCTTATGCACTAGTGGTGGTGTAGGTTTCGCACTATGCAGTTTCACCTCACAGTTCATTACTATAATTAAGAGTTTTAATGCTGGAGAACAAGAGTGGGTCTGGTTTCTAGCATAAGGTGACATAGACATTGGTGAGAGCATGTAAAATAAATGTTAAAAATATAGCATCTTGGTACTTATAGAGTTCTGGGATGACATCAGAAATATCTGATACAATATTCAGGGAAACATTTAGTAAGCCTACAGATGCACCATATTATATTAATGGGAGATCTGACTATGCCAAAAGAGTGTGGAATCCTAATAACTGTTCAGATTATCTGGATAATTGAATGAATAACTTTAATTTGGCACAGACCATGCCTGGGAACACACATGCAGACACTTTGCAAAATACTATACTAGTTGACAATGCAGCATGGGAAATGAATAATGCTGGCATTTTGCCATCTCTTATTATATAGAGAACCTAACTGTCCTTCTGTCCCTGCAATACAAATTCAGATGAAGTGAACAGTAGGAAGACAACACTGGTTAAACATAAAAATATAGTTTGATACAAATGGGTAGACTTAAATGAAATAAACAAAAATATTTCAGAATAGGACTTTGAATCAGCTTTCAGAAATAAAGATGTAAATTGTGGTCATAGTGTAATTAAAACATGCTCACATAATTAAGTGATGACAAGCTACCAGGAGGGACGATGAGAGGGTGTGTGAAGAAAAGAGTTACAGGCTAAAAAGCAAAGCCCTAACTACAGCAGTAAATAAGGAGACTGAGAAGCAGAAGATGTGAAAGGCTACAGGAGTTCTGCCACAATGATATTTTATAGATGCAGTTCCAAAAAACGTAACAAAATGCAACGAAAATTGTTTAATAACAACATGCTAAAATACAACACACTTTGTTCTGAAACATGAAACATCTAAGAGAGGGTAGATAATAATAACACATAAATGTTAAGATGAAAAATGAGGGACAAAGGGCAGAGATATGAAATACAGCTGAAGAGACTCATTATGCATCTCCAACAGTATACCTAATTGCACAGGTGTATCCATATATGTGTGTGTGTGTGTGTGTGTGTGTGTGTGTGTGTGTGTGTGTGTGTGTGTGTGTGTGTGTGTGTGTGTGTGTGTGTATACATATATGTGGACTCACTTTATAATCTCAAAATACTGAAATCTCGAATTTCAGTATCCTGAAGCCAAACATTCACAATACTGAAATCCCAAAAGCTCGAAATTCAAAATCGCAACTTTTAAGTACGCCCTCCACCACACAAACAAACATGCATACACCTTCTTCCCCACACTACAACAAACCAACAAAACACACACAAATACAACAACACAAATACACAAACCTATCCTACATATAATATATATACTAACTCCGAGGTCATACTAAAAAGACAAAGACACTAAATCCACCACTACATACTCTATATTCCTCTTGCACAAACACACATCATATTCTTACAAACACCACCACTCTCAACACACTCACACCCTTATATACCTACCCTAACCTACACCTAAAACTTCCCAACACATTAATATACACTCAAATCCCTACCCAAAACCCTTTAAAAAACAGCACTTACCTGAATCTCCAGACATATCCACACAACGGCAGGCAAACCATATCCCACAGCACACTGCACCTTACAAACACAGCAAATCCCACGTAGCATGCCACCACAACCACAAATTCGACATTTTGAATACGATCAAGTGCAGTTTTGCTGAACTGAACTTTCGGCACTTTCATCTTGAGATACTAAAATTTGAGATTTCAGTATTTCAAGATAGTAAAGTGCTTCTATACATATATAATATATTTGTATATGTATATATATATATATATATATATATATATATATATATATATATATATTTTTTTTTTTTTTTTTTTTTAACTGATCCTTCCAGCAGAGATTTTACAAGAAACTTCCTATGTGCTTTAATCAAACTAAAGTAAAAAAGTTATAAGGTATTGATAATGTGTCTAAAAAGATACTAAGTTGTTTCAGTGAAGGAATAACCCTAACTCAACCCAATTATTTAATAATGGCTTGCGCTGAAAGACAATGTAAGAAGACTGTAAGCAAGGCAGTGATGATTCCTATATATTAAAACATCACTAAAAGAGATTGTTACTCTGATGTTACCCTGCATGAGTTAAATGAAGGTGTAGAAGCTATTACCCAGTCTGCTCTATGCATGTGGGGATAGACTTTCAGGTTGGTAATTTTCACTAACCATAGCAGGGCATATGACTGCATAGGTTAGATCCACTAAAGGAAGTCAGCACCAAACCCACAAAACTCAAATGTGTCAACTGCAATCCACTATGCAAATTACAATCCACTCTGCTACAGGCCCCATGAGGAGCTCAGTGTCTCTCCAACCTAACACCACTCTTAAGTATTCAACTGCAGTACCATCTTTATCATTCTTATAAGAAAAGCGCAGTCCGGGTCTGAACTGTCTGCAAACAACTAAAGTTAACTTTGAACCTAACACCACTCTTAAGTATTCAACTGTGGTACCACCTTTATCATTCTAATAAGAAAAACACAGTCCTGGTCTGAACTGTCTGCAAACAACTAAAGTTAACTTTGAGTATGTGTCTACCTGTGTGAGCCAATATTCATTTTCCCCTGGAGAGCACTCTGCTTTGGCTTGTAAGCAGTCCCCCCCCTACACACACACACACACACACACACACACACACACACACACACACACACACACACACACACACACACACACTCATCTTCCACTTTCTCTCTTATTCCCTTCTGTTAGCAGATAGTATCCATAATCTGATCAATACTGTGTGTTTGTTAATTTAAACTGAGACCACAGTGGTCTACTGATACAAGGTTATCCTGTTTTTCCACCTGAAAATGGTTAAGAAATGACTTACAGTTTCAGAGCAGTCCTTGGTCAATTGTGATTGTTTCTCAAACACTAACTTGTCTTTGCTTTGGCTCATTAGCAGCAGTACAAAGAACTGCCTGCTCACACCCTTGTTTTCCCCTCCCCCCACACCCTTGTTTTCCCCTCCCCCCTCCCTGTTTATTACCTTAAGACAATCCCAAAGTTAATAAATATTACATGTGGCAGGCACCATTTTTAAAACTACAATCCACTCTGCTACAGGCCCCATGAGGAGCTCAGTGTCTCTCCAGTAAGTATTTTACAACTGTAAATGCCTGTTTATGTTGAATTGTGTTAGACATTTTACAACTGTATATGTTTATGTTGAATTGTGTTAGACATCTAATATGATTTATGCTTTATTATTGGAAGTTACTATGCCATGCTAGCATTTTGTCTGCACCAAGTTGTTTTTCGTATAATAGTATAGTCTATTTGCATAGCTGCACCTTGTTCACTAATGTTATTCATGTAATTGTGTTGTGTGTAGACAGCTCATACTGGTGTCTAATTATCTCTATATAATTGTGCTGTTACTTTTGGATAGAATCACATTAGACAACCTCGACAGAGTGCTGCTCGCTATATTTTTATCTGTGACTGCATAACTGTCTTGAGATTTCTTCTAACAAATTTTTTTCCAATTGGCTTAGTATCTGCATATAGTAGTAGTTGGTTCAAGACATTTTTCCTGCATACAGTAGCTATTTGCTCAGTTTGTTTTTTGTAATCTTTATAATATATCTTTACCATCTCAAAGTGCTTACTCCTCTCTGTACTCTTCTTTTCTAGACCTAACACCACTCTTAAGTATTCAACTGCGGTACCACCTTTAACATTCTTATAAGAAAAGCTCAGTCTGGGTCTGAACTGTCTGCAAACAGATAAAGTTAACTTTGAGTATGTGTCTACCTGTTTGAGCCAATATTCATTTTCCCCTGGAGAGCACTCTGCTTTGGCTTGTAAGCAGCCCCCCCCCCCCACACACACACACACTCATCTTCCACTTTCTCTCTTATTCCCTTCTGTTAACAGATAGTATGCATAATATGATCTATACTGTGTGTTTGTTAATTTAAACTGAGACCACAGTGGCCTACTGATACAAGGTTATCCTGTTTTTTCACCTGAAAATGGTTAAGAAATTACTTATAGTTTCAGAGCAATCCTTAGTCAGTTGTGATTGTTTCTCAAACACTAACTTGTCTTTGCTTTGGCTCATTAGCAGCAGTACAAAGAACTGTCTGCTCACACCCTTGTTCTCCCCTCCCCCTTCCCTGTTTGTTACCTTAAGACAATCCCAAAGTTAATAAATATTACCTGTGACAGGCACCATTTTTAAAACTACAACCACCCTTGTCACTATCATATGTTCATTCATCAGTTAACTATGTTAGCTGATTGTTTCCAGCCCCCTCATAAGAGCAACTAACAGGGTCTCTACCCGCTTCCCTCCCCACCCTGCCCCCTATTCCCTCCCACCCCCAGTGGTCCCACCTTTATTACACTCACAAACCCCTCCTATCTTTCCAGTAGCCAACCACAGCGCTAACCCAACACTACTTCCTCCATCTTCCCACTACTATCACACCTCCTCAACTAACATGTACAAGCATTCCTTACCTATGCTCACTGCATGCACTCTCCTTGCATATCTTACATCCTACCAAAGCTCTATCATTCCCACACTCAACCACTACCACTGTACTACTACTCACACCACCACTCATGTCTCACCCTCACTCAGCTCCCCTCCCACCAACTCAAGAACCATCCCTATGCACCCCCCACATATTCTACCAACTATATTACTCAAACATAAAGCATCCCTACAACTTAACATAGTAACCCTCCCACCATACCTATTACCCAAAGAGCACAATCATAAAGTTACCCTTATAAACAAACACATTCAAAAACTGAGAAAACGAATAACCTTATGCATATCAAAACTAGCCCTAAGTGGAGATATCCACCCGAACCCTAGCCCTACCATCTCCAACCCCAATCCTCATAATCAGACTAGAAACCACAACTTCTCCCATATTACAGCCAATAGAAAGCCAAATTGCTTCCTTCTACTAAGCCTAAATATTAGAAGTATATCCAACAAAGTCCATGAACTCCATACCACCATAGACTTGTACTCCCCAGATATAGTCATCCTGACAGAAACCTGGTTAAAACCTCACATTACCAGTGAGCAAATACTCCCTACAGGTTATGGCATACTAAGAGTAGACTGGCTAAACAAGAAAGGAGGCGGTGTAGCTATAATATTTGAACAGCATCTAAACATCCAGATCTTAAAATCATCAGCTCCACAAATAGGCAATGAAGAAATAATAGATACCAACCTCAAAATAAACCAAAACAAAAACATCAACATAATTGGATGCTACTTCCCACCTGGCCAAAACATCCCTCCACTAGAAAACCTCCTCAGCTGGTCTACCCACCATCTCCCCCAAGAAACTATCATTTTAGGTGATTTCAATATTGACTGTCAATCCTGCTCTGGCAACCATCCAACCCATCATGTAAACCTTCATGGCTTCACCCAACTAGTCCAGTCGCCAACCAGGATAAATAAAAACTCCAGCAAGCACACTATCCTGGATTGGATACTAGTCAGTAAGAGCCCCCAGTCATATATAACAGGCTGCTTATCAGATAGCCTCAGTGATCACTCCCCAACATTCCTACTGAAAAAATACCTATACCAAGCTAAACCTGTCATCTACTGTCAGATACGTAAATAAATAAACTTTAACCCACTCACATTCATCTCATCCCTCAAAGAATGTAACTGGCATCCTCTAAAGTACCTCAGTCTTGATGATGCAGTTGAATTTTTTAAGACTACCTTCCTGAGCATCCTTAATTACCATGCCCCCATAACACTTCTCAGAATCAAAGCACAACCCTCCCCATGGCTACAGAAAACCACTAAGTCAGAAATGAAAAACAGGGATAAAGCCTGGGAGCACTGGCACAAAACCAAGACCCTCTCAACTAGACAGAAATTCCTAGAACTATGCAATAGAGTCAAAAAGCTAATAAAACAGGACAAATTCCAATACTACCAGTCTGCCCTAGACTCCTCCGAACACAACCCCAAACAATTCTGGTCCTGCATAAACTCCATCCTCCACCCAGGTAAAGTCAGTACCCCTCCTCCTAACATCCCTCACTCCTCAGAAAATATTGCTACCTCATTCAACACACACTTCACACAAACCATACTATCACTAGCTAAACAACACAACCCCCCCCTCCAACCCACACCTTCAACTACTAATCTCCCCACTGCCTTCTCTTTTTCTCCTGTACCTACCTCCAACATAAAAAAAAACCTCTTAACTAAACTTAAACCCACCAAATTAGCAGCAGACAACCTCCCAAGTGAATACCTACAAATCGCAGCTGATGCTCTGGCCTACCCAGTATCCATCTTGGTTAACCAATCTCTGTCAGAAAGTTATGTTCCCACACTGTGGAAAGTATCACTTATAATTCCCCTCCACAAAGGCGGACCCTCCACAGAACTAACCAATTACCTCCCCATAGCTATTCTCTCTCCACTCTCCAAAATACTAGAGAGATGCATACACTCTCAGGTCTCAGACTACCTTCTTACTAACAACCTCCTTTCCAATACTCAGCATGGTTTCCGACCAAACCATAGCACCACCACTGCCTTACTCTCCTTTACTAACACTATCCTTCAGCATAAAAACAATGGCTATCTCTCCTCTGCTACTTTCCTAGACCTATCTAAAGCATTTGACATGGTCCCACACAAACAACTTATCTCTGTCCTCAGTAACCTATCCTTCTCACAATCAGTCACCAACTGGTTTCAGAGTTACCTGTCTGACCGCCAACAATCCGTTGTATGGCAGAATGACATATCTCCCCAACTACCTGTCTCCATAGGGGTTCCACAAAGATCCATCCTTGGACCCCTACTCTTCTCTGTTTTCACAAATAATCTAGCCTCTGCCACCACACATGGCACACTCATACAATACGCAGATGACTCGACCATCATCTGCTCAGCCCAGTCCCTACCCAAACTGCAAAATGTCACACAGGAAGCCTTTTCCTCTGTTGAAACTCGGTTATCCGATGCCTAATTAATACTCAACCCAAATAAAACTAAACTACTCATCTTCCAACCCACCAAACATACTCAAAACAACTCTCACTTTAACATCACAGCAAAAGACAACACCACTATATACCCAACTGAACACACCAAATTGCTAGGAGTGGAAATAGACAACAAACTAAAATGTGACATTCACATATCCATGACCATAAAAAAAGTCCACAAAAAACTAGCAGCGTTATACAGAAATAAGCATCTTCTCACCAAAGCAGCAAAGATTTCAATAGCAAATTCCTACCTTATCTCCACTCTACTTTATGCCTCTCCAATATATACCAACCTAAGGCAATGCGATCTAAACAAGCTAGAGACCTGCTACAACAAAATTGCCAAATTCGCCACAGGGACATCCTACCGTAGTCACCACTGTCTCTCACTTGCTGAATTGGGCTGGCTTGAACTCCCTCACCTCCTTCAATCGTATCAACTCTCACTCGCCCACAAACTAGTAAACCATCCACTAAATGTCCCATCCCTCCAGAATCTACTCCAACCCTATCGCACCACCAGACCACTAAGATCCAGCAACAAAAATCACTTGCAGATCACTAAAGCCAATAACTCTGCTGGTGAAGCACTATTCTCTTGCACCATAGCCAAATTATGGAACTCCCTCCCACCCACAATTACCTCCGTACCATCATGCACCCACTTCAAAACTTTACTAAAAGCGCACCTAAAACATGCTGGCTATGCCCTTGCAACTCCCACTCTAATATCACCCACCCCATCCAACCACTACCTTTCTTTCCACTCCACTAACTACCTTGATTATAGCAAGCTCAGATGCTCATAAGCCTAGTACTTATACAGCAGGAACTTCTTCTTGTAACATTTGTTAATGTCTGTTATGTACTTCACAGATAAAGATTCTAGTTGTCTACTGATGTACTATGTTCTTCATCTGTAAATATGCTGTAAATAATTGCTATGTAAATTGTTAATCGCTATGTAATCCAATGTAATTACTGTCAGTTTATTTTAACTGTGGAGTTTTTCTCCCCGGGCCTCCGCTGAAAATGGACCAACGTCCAGTTGGACACTCCCGGTCAACAAATATAAATAAATAAGTAAATAAATAAATAATTAATTAAAACTGAAAAGAATCAAGATAAACCTCGCTGAACCTACAGAGTGCGAAACACAAGTAACATCTTTTTTATGTCAGGCTAAAAAGGATCAGGATAAACCTCACTGAACCTACAGAGTGTGAAACACAAGTAACATCTTTTTTATGTCAGGCTAAAAAGGATCAGGATAAACCTCACTGAACCTACAGAGTGTGAAACACAAGTAACATCTTTTTTATGTCAGGCTAAAAAGGATCAAGAGAAACCTCGCTGAACCTACAGAGTGCGAAACACAACTGACATAATTTTTATCTTTTTTCAATCTCATCTGGAAGACTTTTGAAGTTTTTGGAGCCTTCAGCTTAATGCCTCATTCCTTAAGTATACTGACTCCGTAGCTGCAGAGCTACAAGAAAAGAAAAATGCCTAGCAAGGATCAGAATATTGGATGCATGAACTGTGATCCCCAGGAAACATTGTCAGGGAAAGTAAATTTTGGGGGAAAGAGGTTCAGCGAGATAATTATTAACCAGTTAGCTGATGACCATATGTCAGATAACTGTGTGGATCGCAGAGTTCCTATGGATTTTTTTATTTGTTAATCAGGGAAAAGCACTGATCCAAATGGAACGGTTTCTGAGTCATTCTGAGTCTTACACAAATCATATTATAGTCAACCATCACTTGTAAAAGTAAATTATAGAAGCATGTACAAAACAATGAATACACAGAAATATGTTTAGTAATAGTGATAAAAATGGGTTAGCTACAAGTGCTTGCATGCTAGTAGCCCTTGACACAATAGCTCACTGCCACTTGCTCTAACTGGCAAGTGTCCTAACTTGCACTAGTCGGATCCCAGTTAATTACTTCGATCTCCCTCCACCCTCCCATACTGCACTTCATATTCCTACCAGACTAATTCTAAACTTAAAGTTCCCAACCAGGCCCTAACCCTAACCATAGCAGTCCACTCCATAACCCTAAAGTCCCCAAACACATCCTAAACATAAAACTCCTCTCCCCACTCCATAAACCTAAAGGCTCACATTGTTTCCTAACCCTAAAACTAAAAATGTTGTGGTTTTATTCATATGTAAAAGTGGTTTGTATTAAGTAATATGTGCTGATAGGATTTTTTTCTCAATTTGGGATACATTGTTGTATCTCTCATGGAAAATGGTATGGATTAATTTGAGCTAAATTTGCCAGCTGATATGTTGGCTATGCTTCTGAGGATGAGTAGATGATGTATTATGTCAGTGCATAACTGAGTATTACTTGTAAGGTTTTTGACACAGCTGTAAAATACTTTGTCTTTATCCTCAACATAGGTGATGATTTGCAGACAATAGTTATATTTGGAGGATTTAATTCTATTAATGAGTTCTTTGTTATTTTCATGAACAATAAGTTTCTTCCTTTTATTTTATACTTTTTTTATACTAGTGTTCTACCACGGGGACCTTGTTGTCTTCATGGATTGTTCTGTCAGCTGGGTGACACATTTAATTCTCCTACCATTTGTTGAGTCTGTAGATGCTGCTTGCCTGTAAGTGTGACCTTGAGTATCCTTATATTTGACCTGCATCTTAGAGGACATTGAGGTTTGGACACATATTTCTTAAGCACCCAAAGTAAGATGGCTTATTCATTGACTTAGGACAAGAGGATCAGGATTGTGAGAGGTGGGTGTCAGTACAGACAACCTGGTGTGGTGGTATTAATACATTTAGATGAGAGTCTGGCTTCCAAAGATAGTAAATGTTGACAACTCTTACATACAGATTAATCTAGCTGAAGAAGCAAATGGTTTTCAACAAGCAAAAGGCAGTTGTTACATTGTCTCAGGCTGCATAGTGCTATTGGGCTCTCTACAAATGGTGTGGGAGCCTGTGACCTCATATATGTAGTCCATTCTGTTTGGAAATTCTTGATTTTGAGTATTCTCCCCTGCATCTTCTCATTTGGGCTTTATATTCTGTTACAGACATCAAACAATGCAAAGTCTTAACATGCCCTGTTGTTAAACTGTACTGATCTCAGTACAGCCTGCCATTGCAATGCAGCAAATTTGTATAGCTGCTGTGCTACAAAGGCAGCAACAGTTTATTGGTGTATTGTTAGCAATCAGATCTTTGTGTGTGTGTGTGTGTGTGTGTGTGTGTGTGTGTGTGTGTGTGTGTGTGTGTGTGTGTGTGTGTGTGTGTGTGTGTGTGTGTGTGTGCATGAGTGTATATGCCTGTGTGTGTGCACATGTGTATGTACACATGCCTGTGTGTATGTGTACGTGTATGTTTACATATCTGTGCGCATGTTTCTGCATGTGTGTGTGTACTAAATTGCTGCTCATTTGTCTACAAAATTGCAAACATATTAGTACAGTGTGCTCTATCCAGCAAGTGCACATCTGTAACTGTGACACTCCATAGTTTAATTAGACATTTTTGGTACATAATATAGCTGTATAGCCGTCTCTGTTTGTTAGTGTTGTTATTCATCATATGTAGATTGTTTACATATGTACTTCACACTACTTGGTTGTTTTTGTGCACAGTAAGATATTGCTTCTGCTAGCACTTTGTACAGTCTCTCTGGATGAAAAGTTGGACTTTTCTTGTATTTTTGACTGCTCAGGCCCCTGTGCATCATAGAATGATTTTTGAAGAGCTGGTACAGAGTAACCATGGAAAATGAAACTGTTATCTAAAACTAATAAGAAAAATAAGTTATAGCCTTGAAAGCAGACAAAAAGTCTGGAAAGATTTGGAAAGCAATCTTGTGTATGTGCAAATGTTCAGGAATAAGAGGGTATACAATAAAATAAAAATGTAATACTGACTGCATGTAACATCCTAAACCTCCAAAAGCTTGTCTGTAACCCATGTAGAGTTTCAGAAACAAATCCTGATTATTTTGTCTGCAAAGTATTTAAAGAGTCATCCATTTCTAACAGCTAAGGGCTCATCTAGTGCTTGAACCTGGGGCCTTTTGTATGAGAGGTGCGAATTCTACAACAGTTTATTTAATAGGGCAGGTTTGCAATCCCACATTCAGTTTTATTTAGACACAGTGATGACTCTTCAATCCTCCATGGTCACTTATCTTTACTTCCGGAGTTATGGACAAAGTAAAAATAATTTGAGAAAAACCCTAAATAAAGAATAATTCTTAAAAATGCTAGTGCTATTAACTAACAGAACTTCTCAAAATAATTTCCAGGTTTAGGTGTGATGGGGAAAAAGTTTAAAAACAAATTGGTGGTGTCACTCCTAAATCTGGACAGCTGAGAGGTCTAAGGCAATGGTCACTATGCTGGATGATAGTACTGGTGGTTATGAAGAGAGCAGTGCTTCTCAAGTAGTTATATGGCTATCCTATGTGTCACTGTTATGTCTGCTGAGGATTTTTATTTTGAAGGTGTAATGTTGCAGTGTGTTTCACCATAATATTGTGAGAGACAGGGTTTACCCTTTTCTCCAGTGACATGACCATTGGGTTACCTTATATGATTTAATGCTGTACAGGGGTCAAGCCTCCAACAAGAAAATATATTTTGTGTGCTTGTTTTAGGGTTTTCAACTCACCAGTTTTGATGTTCATCTTTTGAAAACCAGTGAGTCGAAGGAATGTGCTGCAATGACTTACATGTAAACCTAGACTCCCGGGGTAGGTCCAAGGCTTGTCTAAGAGGAGACCTAAGCAAGTCTGAAAATTCTGTGCATTTAAAAATGTAATTATTGTAAATTTTATGTGGTGTTAGGCTATAAGCAAAAGGCTAATATTCAGTGAATATGAATGAGTGCAAATCAGAAATAAAGATGTATTGGATATGCAATTAGCCTGCTTCTATACAGATCAGCATATGTGTTTTGTATGGAAAAGCTTTAAGAATGTTTTTATATCTAATGGAGGCTCAAGGACTTTTTTGTGGTTTTCATGAGGCTTACTGTACCAGAGTCAAAAATCCTATTACTTAAATGATAACATGAGCATCAAGGACAAAGATTAGGACCTCCAAAACTGGGTCTTCAACAGTACATTGAAGGCATTTAGGTCCCCTAGTGGCTAGAATGAGCCACTTATTTTTAAACTCAAGATCCTATATTATAGAAAAAGCATGATGGCCTGTTGTTCTTCAAGCATGTGGCCCACTTCAGTGGTAGGCACTGTTATTCTACAGTGCTAAGCCTTCCAAAGTATAATGAAGAACATATATTAAGGCTAATCTATGCTGCTGGGGAATCTTGCTAGATGGGGTATATGTGCTGTCAGTGAGTATTCCCCTTGGGTGATGACAACATAAAGGAAATGTTGTTATAGCACACAATCTTTAAAAAAAGAAATATACTAAGCTGTTGTTCTACCTGTCATGTCATAAGATGTCTCTGTATGCTGGACTTAAACGTTGTCCATCTCCAGAAAAGAATTAACAGATTTATTTTTTTCAGCTTACATACTATGTAATACTGCCTCTATGGTATGAAATGGTGCCAAAGTGTAATAGAGATCTCTAACTTATGGGAAATATGTATTGTTCACTGATCAGAAATGAAATACAGGAGAAAATGGCTGAAATTAAATGTCTTCTTATACCTTATTTTAAAGTGGGGAGAAATGCAGTAACATCTTTCTGATTCTCTCCATTGATAACTACTGTTTTCGATCAAAGGTATGGTTTAGGCCAACAGCAGGTCTGGAATCAGTCTGGGGCATTTTTCCATTACAAGATAGTGTACAGTTTTAATACAGCTTATTCTCTTCGTTTATACACACACTTATAGCACTACCGCTGTGAACTAGTGTTTTACTGCACAGTTGTGCTACTACAGAGACAGAAATGATACCACCCATTGGAACTTAAAGTCTGAGAAGGTATTAAACACATGCCATCAGATTTTTTTGTTAACTGTTTTTCCATGACTCATTCAATTCATGAATACAACCAGTAAAAGTCAATATTGATGTTTTATTCTGTAAAATACATGTATCTCCTCTGTATATAAGACTGAGACCAAAGGCGTTATCTAATAGTCAGCTGGGAGTGAAGATCAACATTTTAGCAAATTATGTAAGGGGGCAAAGTGAAGCCATTTTCCATGTTACTTGTTTGTTTGTTGCATATTAATATCAGCATGAAGTATTCTGTTTTATTGTAGTGTTAGCTGCCTGCTCTGCCGCAGGATAAATGATTTAGATATTAGACTGTACATTTTTAATAGATGTCAAGTTTTTTCTTTCTGCCCCCTAAGAGCTCACAAGCCATGGTATCTTGTTAAGAATGTACTTACAGAGGAAAGGTATGGGCTTTAACATAGAGCACAGTGACTCCTTCTGCCTTCTGTTCATCTTATACAAACAGTGCAGGCACTTACCCATTAACTGCATTCTGAAGTGTAGTGTAGCCCACTGTACCAGCCTTGCTACACTCAGCTTCTCTTTGCTCCCTGCCCTTCCCCCATTCTCATAGAATCTCATTTAATTTGTACCTATCCTCCTCCCTCCACCCCTCTATTACATCGAGTGACTCTGCAAACCTGTTCTATGGTACTTATTGATTACATCATTTACACCAGAAGGACAGGCAAATCATATCGACCATCAGAACAAGTATCAGTTAAACATTATAATTATCCTGTCCTTTACATCACCAGAAGTATCCATCAACCAATTGTATAACTCACTTCCTAACTCTCATACTGCCTAGTTTCTCAATTAACTTCCAATTAACCCTGTGTTATCCAAACTCAGACAGCATGAGCATCTATCGACCAATTGCATGACTCACTTCCAAACTCTCATAGCACCTGCTCTCTAAAATGACTTCAAATAACCCAGTGTTATTCCTTCCCCTTAACCTCTTTAAAATCCCATAACTTATCCTGCTACTCTTTCTCAACATTTCATGTTATACTATAGCTTTGGCAATCACAGCATCAATCTTATCTCATACACTGTTATTCACTACTCTTTCTTATACCTCAAAATGTCTGGAGTGGTAGTAAGGACTTCCTGCTATCTGATCTTGTCTGTACCATCGTTTGCAATATAGTCCTCATTAGCAGATAAACTTATTACTGTTCACATTCCTCTAGCCTAGCCTAGCCTATCCTATCATGCTGTACCTTAGTATATCCTATTTTATCCTATCCTATCCTATCCTAGCATAACATAGCATAGCTTGTCCTATCCTATCCTATCGTATCCTATCGTATCCTATCCTTGTCTAGCCTATTCTATATTATCCTAGCCTATCCTATTCTATTTGTAACTTCTTACTTCAGCACACTACTGATTAGCTGATATACTATCTCGCTCCTCATAACTCTTATCCTATCCTAGCCTATCCTATTCTATCCTGCCCTATCCTATCCAATCTGTACCTTCTTATTGAAATTGACTCCTGTTTAACAGATACACTACCACATTCGTTATAACTCTGTCCTAGGTTGCAGCAAGTATGACATATTCTATTTCTTAACAATTCTCTTTCCTAACTGCTACATTCATTCTAAGTTCTTGCTTGCAGCAAAGCTTTTTTCTGTCTTTCTATTATTTCCACTACTATTTCTTCTTTTTCACGGTCTCTGATGGAAGGAAGTCTGCATATTTCCTTTCTATCTTTTTCTTGCCTTTCCAAATTATTTTTTTCCATTTGCTCTATGCATAACCACTTCTACCATCATAAGAGTCAAAAATAATTATATTACAATTCTATGCACCTCACTTCTGCTATTGTGTTTATACTTTGCAGACATTATTCCAGTCCCTATGCAACCATTTACCACCGCACAATATATATATAAAAACAGCAGTCTATAACTCATTCAATTATCTCTCCACTTATGTAAACCACCTGAAAATAAATTAGCTAACAATCACTACCTGTTAAACAGTTTGTCACACAAATACAATGTCTGTAAGAACACTTAACCCCCTAATACTCATTCAATCAAGGGCAAAATTCCTTTTGTGCACTCAACATAGATCAGAACAAATTACTCTATGTACTGACTTCAGGTATGCACAAGAACAGGAGGGTTGTAGTGATCCTTATTAGAAACAATACAAGTCTATCGATCTAGAATATTTCACTGGTAAACCTAAACAATGAAATGGTCCAAAACTGGATTAAAACCCAGGTAAGTACAGGTGGATATACTCAGCTGCACATCAGTAAGAGTTACTTTCCTCCTATCTTGCTTAATACTCTTAGTAACCATAGTCCGGTTACCTCCATCTGTCTTTTTAAAAACAGGAAACAAACAACTTCAGATAGTGACAGCCAAGTCAATATTGGAAAATAGAGAAACCAACTTCTTCAAGCTGCTGGATACCATCAGATGGCCCCCATTGTACTGTCAGCCTGACACTAATTTTCCTCTTAATGCACTTTACTATTCCATAAAGAAGGGTTCAGTATAATCTGCTACCTGTAGCAGTGAGAATACTTAAAGGCCAGTTTTGCCCCTGGCTTACAACAAACCTAAAACAGTTGATGAAATAGAATGATGCCATCTAGAAAAATTGGGAAGGTACTCAACCTAAAAACTAAGTGCACTAGCATCACTTCACATTCCAAAAAGCCTGTAAATTAACATAACATGTTTTCAAGGCAACATATAATTGATTCATTAGTTAGTATTAGGCCAAATGTGCTTGTGGTCCATTTTAATGCCTAGCCAATTATTCCATTTGAGAATCAAACCATTACTTTTTGTCTGTAAAGTAAACATCTTAACCATTATACCAAAGTTCAACCCCCATCAGGGGGTTATCAGGAATAAATAGACTAATCTAAGTTCCAACCTGAGGCTGTTCTGGCAAGCTTCTAAAGAACTTACTGGTCATTTTACCAATAAGATACTCCCTTTGTCATCCTCAGCAAAATTTAATTTTACCATTCAGTATAAAATTTAATCTTAACATCATTAAACACCATTATAAATGATATAAAAACTACATCCCTTCCAAACTCCACTAACTTAGATTGAGTGCAACTCTATCCTCTAGCAAGTTCCTGCCCAACTTTCAATTTCAAAGAAAGTTCATTTAATGCCAATACAAAATTGTTGGATAGGCTTGACAAAAAGACAGTTAACAAAATAACATACTCTATTCAGACTTATGGTGGATGACTTCACAAAAAAAATGGCACGCCATTACCTTTTATTTATAATTTATCTGAACTACCTGACGTCATGCCACCTTCATTCAAACATGTTATTATTCTAGTCCAACTCAAACATATCTTCAACTAGTGGACCAAAAGACTCAACGCCAATTGTTAACCTCTGTCTTCTCAATAAAATCTTTAAAAACACAGTTTATAAACAATTATACAATGACCCCCCATTAATATTCCAAAACGTGCATGCTGATTGTCCAGCGTGCCCATTGTAAATCTGACTTATACTAATGGAAAAAGGTCCAGACGCCCGGACTTTTTCCATAAGTATAAGTCTTTACTTTTTTTTTTGTTAGGCAGCAATGGAGAATGGAAGAGATCCATTGCTGTAATCTCGCTATGTTAAATGAGTTTAACATAGTGAGATATTTTAAAAAAAAAAGCAACGGAGATCTTCCGTTGTCCGTTCCTTTTTTTAAAGCTGTCTCGCTATGTTAAACTCATTTAACATAGCGAGACAACTTTAAAAAAGTAACTGAGATCTTCCTTTCTCCATTGCTTCCTCTACACACAGCTCTAATGTACTGCGTAAGCAAATGCATGCACAGTACATCAGAACTGCTCCAGGATACCGGACAGCTGCGGAAGGGCAGCACGGAGGCATTATACAATGCCATTATTTAAGAAAAGTAAGTTTTTTTTTTTCTTAAATAATGTCACTGTATAATAGCAATAACCCACTTCTGGGTGTGGGTAATGCTGGATTTATCCATGGTTGTCTTTGTTTGGCCACTCGGGCTTCGTCCTCGTGACCAAACCACACCAACCGTGGGTAAATCCAGCATTACCCACACCCAGGTGTGGGTTATTTCTTAAATATTTAAACATATAAATTATTGTGGACTCCATAACAAGCACCATGGTTTCTATGAGGGCTTCATTGCAACAAATGCTCTATGAATGTAACAGTTGATACTTCTATTGATATGCCAGGGCCTTTAGCCATGCACTACTCCTAAAGAAATTAGTTAGACTTAGTTTTGTTGAAAACAGCATTTCATGGCTAAAAGGTTAACTAACTAATAGTCCTTATAAATTCTAACCTCTCAGATTCTGCAAAACTAAACAGTAGTTTTCCCCGGGTTTAGTAGTAGGTCCTATCCTCTAATCACTGTCCCTAAATGACCTAGCCCACAATCCCTCATCTCTCAGACTTGTTCCTTATGATGATGGGATATTCATGCTACACTCAGACAAATACTTCAATAACCTAACTCAAAAAATACAACAAAATTATACAAAGCCAGCATATCAGACTACCCTCAATAATCTTAGGGACCATGTTCTTTAGCATGGGCACAATGTAGACAGTGGATGTGCTTTAGCACAGAGATAAATTTAGGCATGGATATTAAGATAAAGGAAGAGGAAAGTACTGGTCTTAACAGAAGAGTCAAAACTGGAGAACTGATCAGATCAGAGTTCAGTCTCAGACCCATACATTCACTCAGGTCCTTGAGTAATAGCTGGGGCAGGTATGCGATAAACAAAGAAGCTATGTAGGTAACAGAGGGCACTTTTGGCTAATGGAATTGATTTGACAGTGTAAGGATTAATTCTTGAACCTAAAGCAAAGGGAGGTATTTCAACTGCTACATTTAATTTGTCATTAAAAGGGACAATTCAAGAACCTAGAGTTTAAGCTAATAAGCTGGATGTGGTCCACTGGCATACAACTTTAAAAGTAAGGTGTGATGAGTTAGATTTACAGAATAGAGTTACAAAGTAAAATAAGAGAATTAGCAGGGAATCAGGTCCCTGCTGCATTGCTTAGTGCAGCCAGAAATGGGAATATTTAGTCAAGAAGAGCATTCCTGCTGCGTCACTTAGTGTAGAATGAAACAGAAGATTTACCCATGAAAGACGTTCGACTGGGTTGTTTAGTGCAACCTGCATTAAGAGCTAGGTAATCCTGATTAATTTTGGCTCTGAAAATCTTTGTGCATGAAGGAACCTAGCGATATTGAAAGCTTGGCTTGGCTGGACTTCTCCAGAATGAACTAGAATATTATTCATTTGTAGAAGCTGCATTTTCAGATACCGGAATCATTCTTATTTTTTTACCATGGTGAAGAGGAGACTAATCTGACTATGGATACTATGAAGAGAATCCCTTCTTGTTACTACAATCACTTCTTCAGGAAGGCAAAGAACTGACTATTAGATTTCTTTGCTTTAGTAGCTTGACTTCAAACTATAGGGGAATCTATAAAGGTTACTTTGTGGTAACTTTTTGAATTCAGGGACTGCCCTATAATGGTGCTCAAGCATGAAGATACGTGTCACAATATTAGGCTGTCTGCAAAGCCATGCTACATGTAAATGAGGCAGTCCTAGGGTGAGGCATAAGCTAATTAGTCATGTTAGATCTCCCTTGGAACTGCCTTCAGGAAGGCATCTACATGCCAAATGATGTGTGAAATTGCTCATCTGATCTGATGTAGGTCAGTATAGCCAGCATGTCATAATAGTGAAAATGGACAAAAGGCCACCTTCAGCCATCACAGAAGAGTTAAGTACTGGGGATTTTAGTGGTAAGATAAGGTCGGGAGGTTTGTGTGAGTGAATTCAAATTAGGGGCTGCATGTGTCAGGGTATGTGTGTGTGTGTGTGTGTGTGTGTGTGTGTGTGTGTGTGTGTGTGTGTGTGTGTGTGTGTGTGTGTGCGTGTGTGTGTGTGTATGTGTGAATGGATGAGTGGATAATTATGGGATTGTAATCAGGTGGGTAGACGCTGTGTGTCTAATGTGTATGTTGAGCGAGTGTAGGTTGGGATGACTATCGTACCTTCACATACCCCAAGACTAGTTAACATAATCTACAGCATTGGGTGGGGGTGACCACTAGCCACCAGGCATAACAGTACTACAGGGATGTGGGGAGCACTGACAACCATGGAGTAGTACATAAGACATGTGTCATAACGGCACTCAAATCAGTACAAGAATTATAGGTGGGGGAAGGAAAATTAGACACCAGAGATAGGACACATAGACAACTCAGGGGCAGGAGTCATTGAAGACATGCAGGCAACTCAGGGAGAGGAATGAGGACTGTGGTGTGTGTGTGTGTGTGTGTGTGTGTGTGTGTGTGTGTGTGTGTGTGTGTGTGTGTGTGTGTGTGTGTGTGTGTGTGTGTGTGTTGGGGAGTATCGGAGGCTTGGGAGGCCTATGACTACATGATACAGCTGCCGCAGTTAACTACTGTGGAAGTGCTAATCTGCACTTTGCAGTATTTATTTGCAGTTCAGAGACATGCAAATGAGCTGATGAGGATTTTTTTCATTGTGGCTTACATGTCTCTGAATCACATGAATCACAAACTATTGTATCATGAGAACAGGGCCTTGGCACCATTAATGAATCCCATGGTGTTTTCTTTTCAGTCTGCTACTTTATGTACACCAAAAGGGCTTTGTATTGAATGACAAAGTAGACTTGTGTGAAAACTGATAGTTTTGTACAAAAGGTGACCAAAAATGTAGTCAATGCATTTATGAGCAAAGCAGTTCAGTCCTACTTTATATATTGGGAATTTTTACATATGGTAAAATGGTCATTTGCTTTAAAAGTCAAGACTGTTGATGTTTTTTTAACAGTCAAATGCAAGGCTGTCACAATATATTTATTACCAAGGGCCATTAAGATGGGATAAGTTCTTTTACCATGAGATTCTGTAACCTCAGAATTAACTATTATAAGAAAGAAGTTCAGGCAACAAACTTCCCTGCATGACAGAGAGTAGAAACTTTGCTCCAAAAGAAAAACATTTTTTGTTTTGTTTTGTTGCAGTGAAAGCTGCCCTGCTTTCAGGAAGCCTACTTTCATTTCCAAGGAGTTGTGATACATTTCATTTTGGTATCATGTGTTTGGCAAAGTCAAACTCCAAGATGCAACTTTCACCATTTCCAGGTTACCAATTTATGACTTCTACCACTTCCATAAGTAACTAATTTATTTTCGTCATTACAGGCAATATCCCTGCTTAATACATAAAATAAGTGACTTACTGCAATATAATTTCTACTAGAAAAAGTCTAGTGAGAATTTATGTTAAACAAAGACCCTTGTTGGCCCTATTTAAGCTTAATTTGGATGATTGGAAATTTACCCTAGGAGTTCCACCTATGTCCCTCTTGGACAGGGGCAACTGGTGCTGATTTTAGTGTCTGCTTGAACCAGACACCCTTGGCAACACGGGTTGAACTTGGCTATGCTTGTCAGGGCCCCGAGGTCATTAGCCTAGTAACCGCTTATTATCCTATGATCCTAAGCTTTATTTCTAAGACAGTTTGATTTATATTTGGGCATGTTTATTCATTATTAAACATTTGACCAAATCAGTGTTTGGGTAGATAAAATCAAAAATATTGCATTTTCACTGATTTTTACATCATAAGGTTTAGTCAAGAAAACCTCAAACTTTGTAATAATGCTATGTAATAGACATAGAAGATATACAGCAGTTCAAATTATATTTAAAAAATTATATATAAAAGTTGGAAAATGAAATGGCTAAAGTGCAGAAAACAATGGGTCAATAATAGTTGATAGAGCCCACTAATGAGAATTACTGACAACAAATATAAGTTTAATGTGTGAATATCTCAGAGTACAGCACAGAAGAACGTAAGCCAACAATGTCATCTAAAAGCTATATTTGTCATTATTTTCCCCATTAGAAATCCAAATAAAATGGAAGAGCAATTTGGTATTGGCATTAAACAAGTGTACTCAATGCAAGACCCAGTCATTGCAATAAAATAATAACCCACATAATTAGAAAAAAAAATCACCATCAGACCATCTAGTGAATAGTCTGTTTTTTTTCCCTTAAGTAAGGACTGATTTGATCTTTTTGCAGTCCATGAAATTCTCAAAAGTGTTCTTCAACACCACATTTTAAAATATTTCATATTCCAGTATACAGGATTACTTAGTTAAGACTCTTAAAGCCATATTTTTATTACTGGAAAAATTATGGATTTGATATACAGACCCAAAACTTTGTATGATATATTCAGCATATAAATCAAATAGTATGGTGCAATATGCAGGCATGTTGTACTCCTTTCACAGTGTTGAACCAGAAAATTATTCCCTATTCAGTTTAAAATGTTGCTTATCAATCTGCAACCAGACTCCTCTCTATAAACTTCCCACTGCTTGTCATGATCCATACAATCAAAGGGGTTAAAGTATTCAATAAAAGCAAAAGTAAATGCTTTTCTGAAACTCCTTTGCCTGTCTGTTATCCAATGGATGTTGCCAATTTGATCTGTGGTGCATTTGCCCCTTCTAAAAAGCAGCTTATTCATGTAGCAGATCATGGTACATACATTGCTGGAGTCCAGCTTATAGATTTTGAGCAATACCTTACTAACATATGAAACAAACTGCTCTGTTTAACAATTTGCACATGCCGCAGCACTGCCCATTCTTTTCTGGGGGGGGTGGAATATAAACTGACCTTTTCTAATCCAGCATTTTCCAAATTTTCTGGCAAATTCCAAGCAATGCTGTAACAGCATAATATTTTACTGCGTAGGCATCTTGCCACCCTGCTAACATGGTCACGAACATTTTTAGATTCAGTAAGCACTGCTGTGGGGAGCGCACGAGCACGCCAACATGGAAACTTCTGTGGCATGCAAATCACTTCATAAGCAGGTGAATCTAATGCAAATGAGGCAAGTAAAGTGATCCAGCAAGCAGATAGCCAGCTCTGCAGACCCTGTGTCAGTGTTCGTAGTGTACATGGAAAAATTCCACATACAGGACTGCAGACAGGCAAAAGGGGCTGTAAAAATGTAGGTAGACAGACAGAAATGGCATAGCACACACAGATATGAGTAAAACTATCCTGTTCATGTACCAACAGTTAAAGTAAATATAGGAAAATATATATATTTTTTATTAATCCTAGCATGTTTGTGTGGTGTGTCACAGTGCACAAACATGCCTTATTAAAAAAAAATGGAAAAATCAAATATTAATATCATGAGACAGAAATGTATTACAGAACCCTGCGTGTAGTATCTACAGTGGTGCACTGCTGCTGTTGCTAACATGGAAGGGTTCAGAAGTGGGTAGTATCCAGGTTGTGAGCATGGATCCCTGTGCAAATGAGGTGGAGATACTGAATAGCATAATAGGGTAGCCATGTTCGCATATCCCCTCCATGTAGGCAGAGAACCATGTTGGTGTCCAGTCCACAGAGGAGGTAGCTAACATCAAGATAGGGTGTGTCCAATAACTTCTAAGCTCATTGGAGCTTAGCTGTGCCTGTTTGCATAGCACACTGCCATGCTGAGTGTGGAAGCCTGGGGGGTTTGCACTGACTTTTAAGCTATGTTTACCTATGGAGCATGTGTTTATGCATTCTTGCACAGTGCACCTCTGTGCTGAGCATGGTGGTTTGGGGGGGGGGGTATGCACTGACTGCTAAGCAGTGTTTACCTATGGAGCGTGTGTTTGAGCAGTGTGCCACAGCGCTCAGAGTATCTAAAAGGCCAATGATGTATTAATTAGTGTTGATCCTTGCTTAACTTCAGCTAGGGCCATTAAATGATGTCAATGATATATTAGTTAGGTGCAATGCATCATAGGTAGCCAATCATACTAGCAGCACCTACAGTAGAGCACTATGAAGTATGCATAAACCCTACACTCTGATTTTTACCCCATGCCCTGCACCATTTGAGTACAGACTTGGGAATTTTAATTGAAACAATGCTTTTTTAAGTTGGCAACTTTAAGATTTTAATTGTTTAATTAACTTGTTGGATACTGTGATAGGGTTAACCAATCACAGGATAACTAATAGTATATAAAAAAGTGTCTTGTGGTTTACTGACCAATTCTGATGAAGTCAAACCTATTTTGATGAAAACGCTTAATTTTCTGTGGAATTTATTGTGAAAATAAAGAGTGTTTTGCACTCGCAACTTGACTTGCAACTTTAGTGCTTTATTTTTTGTTACTAGTGTTTTTTGAGCGCTAATTGTACCACCATTCACCTTGGATTACGAGTTTTTATTTTGATCTTGACAATAGGCCTAGGCAGAGAAAGATGCAGTGTTCAGGCCCAGGGTAACCTTCCAGGAGCTACATGAGCTGGAAATTGTAGAGCACTACAGAGTGGACAGGGACATACTACAAGAACCCACTGAGCTCTGCCAGCCTCAAGTCAGGCCCAGAGCCAACAGATGGGAACCCATTCCAGTGGAAACAAAGGTATGTGTAGCCCTTAGGATAATAGCCACATGTACATTCCAAAGACCAACTGGGGAAATGATGGGGGTCTCATAGGCATTAGCATTCAGGGTACTCCACCAGATCCTGGATGCCATGCTACCACATGCCAGTGTGCCCATGTCTTTTCTCCTCACCTCTGAGGTGAGGGCCAGAAATATGCAACACTTCTACCATGTAGCACACTACCCTGAGTTACTGGGTTACATAGACTGCACTCATGTACTCATCAAGGCACCACCCAATGGGGAGGGTAGAAGTGACATCAGCCACAAGGAGTACCATGACATCAACTGCCAAGGTTGTGTGCAATGCCAGGGCATTATCATGAATGTGTGTGCTGGCAGCCCTGGCAGCTATCACGACTCCAATATCTCGCATGCATCACAGCTGTACCAGATGTTTACTAGGGGTGACATCCCACATGGACATTTAATGGGGGGATGCTGGCTAAGCACAGGAACCATGGATGATGACACCTATCAGAAATGCACACACTCCCACAGAAGAACACCATAATGAGGCACACGCACAAACAAGTAACATCATAGAGCATGTGTTTGGGTTGCTGAAGTCACGGTTCCAGTGCCTTGATATATCTGGTGGAGCCCTGCAGTACTCTCCAGCCACATGTGCACATATGTTCACAGTATGCCATACTGCACAATATGATCTTGCAGAGGACTTGGAGGAGGAGCCCCCTGATGATGTCCCTGTAGGCAGATGTAGGTGTTCCCCCAGTATGCCCTGGCATTGGCTAAGAGACGAAGCATAGCACATACACTGACAGCCTAGAGCCCCGGGAACTAACACCTTACTCCCACTCACATACATACTAAACCACACAGACATACTAAACCAGCACTGGCAAAAAATACACATAAATACCCAAAATCATATTCAAAGGCTCTAAATAA
Organism: Protopterus annectens; assembly: GCF_019279795.1. NCBI lineage: Eukaryota > Metazoa > Chordata > Ceratodontiformes > Protopteridae > Protopterus > Protopterus annectens. The sequence continues at coordinate 778,571,264 of NC_056728.1, forward strand.
AAACCTGCAAAAGCATCAGAGACCTCCAAAGCAGACACCCAAAAAACCTGCACTTCCCGTCACAAACCAGACAACTCATAAAACACAAAATCAGTGTGCCACACAATCACAGCCCTTAAGGCAAAATAACATACCTAACACACTAGTAATAGGTGACTCTATAGTCAGGCACACTGACGTCCCACTCACTAGGCTGGACAAGGAGAAGGTTAGTGTTAGCTGACTGTCAGGAGCCAGAATCCGCCACATAACACAAGCACTCAGGTCACTCCAGAACAAGTACAAGTATGACTCTGTCATTGTTCATGTTGGTGTGAATGACCTGAGACGTACCTCCCTGGACTACATGAAAAGAGACATGCAAGAGCTCTCTAATCATGTAGCCCTGGTGGGTATGACCCTGACCGTGAGTAGAATCCTGCCCTCACCAAGAATGATACCGCATTATAAAGAAAAAATTATCAATTTCAACAATTGGCTAAGCTTCTGGTGTCATTCAAAGGGGATTCAGTGTCTGTCAGCCTGGGATGACATGCTCGACAAGCCTCATTGCTTCACAAGAGACTGCTTGCACCTGTCACCCCTAGGCTTTCGAATACTGGCCAAGGCTCTTGCTGCCCCCATAATGCCTTTTTTATGCAAGGCTCAAAAGTCAAATCTACCTCTGTAAACAGCACAAATAAAAAAATGAGGGTTATGCTACTCAACGCCAGGAGTTTAAATCTCAAAATCCATGTGCTCGAAGCACTCCTTAGTATGGAGAACGTCGACATCTGTGCAGTAACTGAAACCTGGTTCAAGGCTCCACAGAGCACCGCAGCACTACTGGGCTACAACTCACACCACACATTTTGGCCACAGAACATGGACCGAAACACAAAATAAGGGGGTGTATCCATATTCATCAAAGATACCTACACCTCCAGGTTAGTGGCGCAGCATGATACCTCTGAGATCAACTATGTGCAACTAACATCGGGCAAATATGCAATGCAAATTGTGGCCTGCTACAGATCACCCTCCATGACCCAGGACCTCCACTCCGCCTTTCTGGAGACACTGGAAAAGATGAAGGTCCTACCGAACACCCTGATACTGGGCAATTTCAATTACCCTACCGTTAACTGGGAAAACTACTCAAGTACAAACTCCCAGGTCCAATGCTTCCTGGAATTTATCAACTCAAATGCCCTGGATCAGCTGGTAAACTCCCCTACCAGAGGTGAAAACATATTGGACCTGGTCGTCACAAACATGAGTGACAGGTGTTCTGCACCAGAGGTCAACTCATCACTGGTTAGATCAACTAATCACTCTGGATTTCCATGCCACACCACCACCCCCAACCAAGGAAACCACTGTGAAAAACTTTTCTATAGCAAACTTCACCTTACTTAAGACAGAGGTGGTAAGTTTCACAGCCCCCACACTAAAGGATAACAGTGTCCAAGATGCAGGAACCTTTACAAATGCACTCTATGAGCACCTACAAGGATGCATGGATTGTGCCATCCCTAGTAAAACCAAGACTCACTCCCCTAAGAGAAGGAAACCAGTCTGGTGAACCCCTGCCATAAACAGGCTATACAATAGAAGGAGGAAACTAGTTCAGAAAAAAAGCAAATCCCAAGAAGGAAAGACATCCCTGATCAGTATCAGTAAGAAAATAAGGTCCCTCATAAAATAATCCAAGGCTAACTTCAAAAGAAAAATAGCCAAGGATTTGAAAGATAACCACAAAGCCTTCTTTAGCATTGTCAAGAATCTAAGTGGCAACTCACATATATGCTCTGAGCTAGAGTAAAATAGCACAAAATATAGTGAACCCACTGATATTGCCAACATCCTGGCAGAAAGATTCAGTGCAAACTTCACCCCCCTCTCACCCCCAAAAGGGCCCACAACAATACCGGAAAAGTGTAGTGTCCCAGAAATCACAGACGCACAGGTGAAAACAGCCCTTTCAAAAGCCAAAAGCACAGCGTATGTGGGGCCAGATGGTGTCCCAGGCTGCATCTTGCACGAACTACAGAACAAACTAACCCCCTACCTAAACACACTGTTCAAACTCAGCCTCTCCACAGGCTACGTGCTCATAGAATGGCACACAGCAATGGTTATTCTGCTACACAAAGGAGGGGCCACACCTGACCTTGGTAACTATCACCCCATAAGCCTGACTAGCCTGGTCTGCAAGGCTATGGAGCGCATCATCATGGAACTCATTAACAAAGACATTGGAAAGCTCCAAACACTTGACCCGACCCAGTTCGGTTTTGTTAAGGGCAGATCATGCCTACTAAACCTGGTTGACTTCTTCGAGACAGTCACCAAGGCCATAGATGAGGGGAAGGTGGTTCACACAGCCTACCTTGACCTCGCCAAGGCTTTTGACACCATTCCCCACTCGGGAATTATAGAAAAACTCACCAGCCTGAACATAAACCCCTACGTCATGAGATGGGTTGCCAACTTGCTTACAGACAGAACTCACACGGTAAGAATAGCAGGCTCCAGATCCGACTCGAAACCAGTCACAAGTGGTGTCCTACAAGGTTCAGTCCTGGGACCCCTACTGTTCGGCATATACTTCTCAAACATACAGGCAAACACAGGAGGACTATGGCTAAACAAGTTCGCCAATGACTGCAAACTGGGAGCCATAATTGACTCTACGGCTGACATGGACATTCTCCAAAAAGGCCTTACTGAGACAGACACCTGGTGTCAAAGTCACGGCCTCAAGCTAAATGCTAAAAAATGCATAGTCATCCCATTTGGGAAAAACAAATCACCCATGAATTACCACATAGGTGGCAGCCCCCTTAATACAGAAGAGGTAATAAGAGATCTGGGGACTCAGGTAGATAGTAATCTCTCCTTTGACAATCATATTGCCAAAGTAGTTAGTAAATCCTTCTATGTAGCCCATCTAATTACTAAAGGGTTCACATCTAGAAATAAAGAGGTTATAGTGCCCCCCTACTCGTCACTCATCAGACCCATCATAGAGTACAATGTCCCATTTGGGATGTACCTCACAAGACACTTCCAACAGCTGGAAAGACCACAAAAGTACCTCACCAAGAGGATTACTGGCCTCAAACATATGTCCTATGCAGCCCAACTGTAAAACCTCCGGCTGTACTCAGTGGCATATCGCTTACTCAGAGGTGATCTCTGCCTGACTTACAAAGCCATGTCCAACTCAGAATTGATGTACATGCTCCACCTAAAGAAATCCAAGTCACTGCGAGCCACTCGCTCTAGCGAGCTAAACTTCGCCACAACAATAAATAGAACATGCTGGAGGGATAGATTCCTGTCACAGAGACTCCCCATGCTTTGGAACAAAATTCCTAACTACATTAGGCAAAGCCCCTCACTAACACTCTTCAAGAGAAACCTTGACAAGTGGATGGGTGACAGAAAATACACCCCTGGGATCACTTCATTGGCTCTTCTTGACAGAGGCTCAGTTAATTAATCAATGGGGCAGCAAAAGCTGACACATTCTGGCTAGGCTTATAAATGCCCTCGGGCAGATAGCCTAGTACTTACCTATGAACCTATGAACCTATGAACGTATATGATACCTGATGCCAGGCAACCCACACAACCTTACCTATCCATTTATTGTCTGTCTACTGCTTGCATCACACAGAGTCAGCCCTCATCTACAGGTCTGTCAACTGCTGCATTTGCAAGGTAAGTCTCTAACGTACACACTAATTGTAAGGATTACTATAATAAGGTATTGTATGTATTGATATGCTGCTGTTATGCAAGAAAATATAGTGGGCTATTTGGTCAGAGTTAACATCTACATAGGCTAACCGATACCCACCACAATAGTATGTGTTTCTTAATATTCACTAGGCCTCATGCTGGGAATATTCATGACATCAGGCAAGGGAGATGTTAAACAGTGGGCACACATGATATTTGGACTACTGTCTACTCAGGCTGATTATGTGCTGTTGTTCCCCCACCCCCAATACAGCAATGTACCCATATAACCGCCTTAACAGAAAATCAGCTATGGTATAGCAGTGGACCAGGCAATCTCAGGGCTGAAACATAGATAGTACTTACACATTGTATGTCTCTATTCACACAGGATAACAATGTGCACATGTATGCTGTTGATTGCGTGATGGATGACCCCTCTCTGTCTAACGAACTGTGTGGCTCAGTGGACTAGGGAAGCTAGCATCAGTGATGGAATTGATGGTTCTAATCTGAAATTACTCACTTTTGCATGTAAAGTAATAGTATGTTTGTGTTTTTACAGAATGCCATACCTCCCAACCTCTCAGTGCAAGAAATCTGGACAAAGCCAGAAAGATTGGGGGGACAAAGGCCCAAACATAGGGACTGAGTTTAAATACTGGTTACATAAACCTTGCTGAAAGTAAAGGTGTTGCAGTAGTACATATATTCTGATGGATATAAAGTCTGACACACAATTGTTTATCTGTAGTAAGTAGAATGTATTGATGTCAACATTCAATAAAGCACCAGAAGACCACAAATGTGTGAGAAGCAGACCAAACATATGAGGCAAAACTCTGGACATTCTATGAAAATCAGGGCAGGTGAGAGGTATGCAGACTGTCAGTCTGTTGGTGCTGTAACATTACCAACTCCAGTCACATATTTAGTACAGCAGACAGCTGGGGAATGCTGTGGACATTTTGAGTGAAGTGCAGTACTGTAGAAGCAGGGACAGATGTTAATGCCTGTAACATACAAAATCCCAGACTGGAATACAGGTAGTTATGGCCTGGAGTCACATTATAAGTACTGACAGTCCCACTGGGCATGCCTGTACACTTATTAAAAATCAGCGCAGTTCTGTTGGCCCTTCATTGACATGACCTATTATGTATAAATGTCTATACATACAGACATATACTTATACATATCTATCTGTCAGTATCTCTCTCTCACATGCATAGTATATCTTTCGCTACGTAGTGTCAAATAGATATATATAGCTATATATATTAAAATGATACATAGATTCCCCCATATATGTACAGAACACATATACATATTATACACACACACAGCTACATTTATATATACATCCCTGTTATATACAGAAATATGTGTGTGGATGTCTACATTGTCCAACACACCCTGATAATGGTGAGTAAACTGTGCTATCACACAGCCATAATGTTGCTCAATGGATCCAAACCAAAGGCTGAAACAGTACATAATCCACTTACCTACAGACCCCTATGCCTGCTGGATGTCACCACATAGACAGACACAGGTGAGCAGGTGGCCTAATGTATAATGATGTCAATGTACATATGGACAAGGCACATTGTCCATGCCCACAGTGTCGCCTATATAACTGCAAGCAGCCACATATGGTCATACTGGTAACTGTACACACATAGCTAGGATAACATCCATTATCTCACTGCTAGGATACTAGACACAGATAATAGTACAAACCAATATTGCTCTGCAGGCCACAGATGCTGTTCAACACAAGCCTAGTTTGTGTAATGCACAAGTATTGTGCCTGTAATCACTTATACAACAGACTTATCCTGTGGTGCATACCAATGGTACTGTGATTTATAGTGTATAACCCTGGAAAGGTAGGGGTTCTAAACTCACTGCAGCCCACTTTGTGTGTGTGTGTGTGTGTGTGTGTGTGTGTGTGTGTGTGTGTGTGTGTGTGTGTGTGTGTGTGTGTGCGTGTGTGTGTGTGTGTACCCCTGCAAAACAATGGGCATGCCCTCATGGGCTATCCACCTGCAATGGTTATGCACTTTTTGGGCCCATAACTTGCTGCTGGCTTTCACACTGCCCTATTTTACAAGGCCTTATGATGTCAGCCACCTTAAGATTCGCAGCTGACAGTTTAGTAGCAAGACTTAAGCCGTGATGCATGTGATAAATACTGTGATCTATGGTGTGTAATATTAGATAGGTAGGGGTTCTAATCCCATTCTGTCCAATATGGTGCATGTGTAGATCCATATGGTGTATGTATGATTACCTATGTGAAGTGGACATAAGTGGAGTTTTGAATCATTTTATTTGTAGCGGGTGATGTGGCACCCAAATGACTGACCACAACAAGGCTTGCTTATATCAACAAGCATTATATGATCTAAACTGATAGTATTAGCAGACATGAGTTGTGCTGCGTGCATTGGGTATTGTGATCTGTAGTGTGTTTTGCATCATTTTATTTGTAGTGGGTGATGTGGCCCCCCAAATTACTGACAACAACAAGGCTTGCTCATGTCAACAAGCATTATATATTCTAAACTGATAGAACTAGCAGACATGAGTAGTGCTGCATGCATCGGGTACTGTGATCTGTAGTATGTACCAGAACATAGGTAAGTGTTCTAATCTACATACAGCCAACTTGCAGTATGTGTGTGCCTTGGCATGTCCTGTATGCAGTGAGTGGAAGTTGTGCTAGCTTGAATGTGGCCATGTTTGTCTATGAGGCTGTGACAGCAGTATACATCATGATATGGGGCCATAGCACATGTGAACTTAACTAGCAAATGGCCATACAGCCCTCACAATTAGAGACATCTGTACACCCTTTGGTACAGGACTAACACATATTATCCCAGTCCAAGAAGGACTCAGGCAGATACTGTGTGTTGAGATGACAGCTGCCCGGCCAATCAAACAGATAACATGTGCTGAGGTGCTAAACTTAAACCAAAAATCAACAGTAGGGCGAATGGAAAAGCCACCTTTATTCACAATATAACAGGATGAGGGCTTTCATCAAAAAAGTTTGACTTCATCAGAACAATAGGTATAGGCAGCCAAAATCTTAAATACACATCAACTTAACCTGATTGGTCAAGACACAGCAATCACTTCAAACCTTGTTAATAAATTAATAAATTAGTAATTGATACTACTTTTACTAAGAACCATTCTTATTTAAATAAAAAAAGTAATTTAAAAACTTTCTTTAAAAAATGCTTGCTTAAAATTGATTTTTATAGTAAATTCAACTTCAGGAACAGCCAAAATAAGAAAATTAATCTACTTTATACCCAATACTTTGCTGAGGTACACTGAGGTGCTCTGTGTACCATTAGGCAGGGTCTGTTTCAAGGGTGTGTTTATGTCTGCTAGACAAATATCTCAGACAAGCATGTAGTATTAACGTCACATAGTAGATGAATGTCCTTACAGCGAGTCATCCATCTACTATGCTCCCTACAGATAGGCAGCATATGCACACCAGCAAGGTGACACCTTGCCCTGTAGCAGACCTTATCACAAATTATGAATGCATGAGTATGCTGACCACTGCCATTGTCCTTGGTAGACTGTCATACAGATGTGAAACTATGGAGCCATGCACATATACAGCTGTACCTTGGTGAAGTCATATTTCTGCTGTGTCACCGTGCCATACTGTGCCGTTTCACTGCCAACGTGTGTCCATAGGTTATTCCCTCAGATTCTTGCAACAGAAACATAGACAGGTCTGTGACATACCTATCATTGTGTAACAATACCGCCAGTACAACATCATACAACATAAGGTTCACAAAAGTATGTTGCATACACATGATACATGCCAGCATACAGTATATGTTGGTGACCACTACAAGTGGCATTCAAAACAATACTGCATTACACAAGTACATGTCAAGTAATATAGTCATCAGACACAGCTTCATTCCCCTGCATCGATGGGAAGGATGACTGAGATGTGGCACAGGTATCATCACTTGTACAGGGTGATGTATGGGGGTGTTGGAGGCCTAGGCTGACGCAAACAGTTGACAGAATGTATGTCAGTCAGGAAGGGGAGCAGGTTAGATGAAGCATGGATAGGAGCCATTTGTGTCTGTTGGTGACCTGCATGTGGCAATGGTGTGTGAGTGGGTGGGTGTAAACAGTCAAGCTCAGCACTTGCCCCACATGTGTGTATGGTGGACAGCTGTAGACCATACATGGTAGAGTAGACAGTTCACTGTCTCCGACCCTGAACATGGGAACTGCCTCCAACAGGAATTGCACTGGTACCACCATGCCCAAAGTGAGATGTGATGCCAGCACCTGACAGTGACTACTGTCTGCTTGGACCATGTCCCCCACAGGACCACCCAGGACCACATGTCCATAGCCTGACACATCGTGGTGTGGACAACACACTCCCCTCTGTACCGCTGCATGTACTGCCTCTACGGGAGAATAACTGTGCACAGCCGAGTGGCAGATGGTGTTGCTGACCTACATCCACAGATCTGATGCCGAACTCCAACCACACATTCCAGCACAGACAATGTGCGACCCAAGACAGACACTGTTTAAGACCACCATCTGTCCACTGCATCAGTGAACCTCTCCAGGGTGGCCCCAATGTGGTGGAGGCAGTCATGGATGTCAGTCTGTGCTGTATCCATAACCCTAATCATACATCTAGTGTTCTGTTCAGAACATGCCTGTGCCTCCATGGTGGCCCAAAACATGCGCCAAGTGGCCTGTGATGTGACACCTGCAACAGGTGGTGGATGGACAGCAGTTGACCTATGAGCACCCTGTCAATCCACCTGTGTGGGACCTGGCCAGCTCTGTGACTATGGCCAGTGTCTAAACTAACTGATGCCATAGTTGCCACACTGGCCTTTCCAATGTCTCCACCCTCTGACTTTCCCATATATGAGGGCTGTGGGGACTGGGTATGTGTGGGCATACTGACTGTGTGCATTGACAATAGGGGAGAAGAGGGATGTCAAACTCTGGGACAGATTCAGCCCCTGACAACCCCATCTGTGCCTCATTGTGGCCACCATCATCATCAGAGTCCGAACAGACACTAACATCAGGTGGTGTGGGGGAGACACCCCCACCCCCCTGTCACCTGTGGGAACCAAGTCAAAAGCAGTACATTGCTACCTGCTCTATTATGTATGGAAAATCCACAAAGAGTCATAATAATGAGGACCCACAACTGCATTACCTCTCTAACATCCTCTCATCTCCAATTTCATGCACACCAGACTTCATCACAACAACATACACATTCAACTCAAGGCCTTTATAACAAGCACATCAGGTAAATCACATGGCACTTGTGCTACTATTACTCTGTCACAAAGGTGTGCTCTGTGTGTGAGGGAAGTCTCATACAGAATGTTTACCCAGAGTCAGCTGCTTGCATTTTAACATGCTGCTCATTAGCAGGTAATTGCCTCTAAACCAATCTGTAACTTTGATATACTAATTGCAGCCAAAACAGCTGAGTTGCAGCATCATTAGCCAATGACATGCAACCACTGTGCAATATATAAGGCCTTCATGTAGAGCAAGACCCATTTCTTAGCTGTTGAAATGGACATTACTGGGGTGAGGAGACTACATTGTCGCAGAGGGTAGGTCTGTAGGAAAAACCTTTACATAGAGCTGTGTGTACCATAGGCTGCAGCTGCAGATAATAGACACTGGCAGTGAGTGTGAAAACTTTGGAGGATAACAATCTGTAGGTGTATGTGTGTCAGCTGTGTCACCCTTATTGTAGAGGCATAGCCAGGGTGAGAGTACCCCTGACAATCCAATTACAGAATGTGTTTAAGGTACTTACATTAGGCGACTGTGTGAATAACAGAGCACTAGGTGACATATAGTAATGCTATATGGATATGTGATGCATGTCCCTACCTGCAGGTCTGTGACTTCCAGCAGTGAAAATTAGTTATTTATTTTGCAATGCTTTGTGTGGATAATGAATGCATGAGTCATTCATTAATTGCTGTCTTCACAATAACGTAATTGAAATGCAACATAACACTGGATTTGAACCCACAAATGTGTGTGGCAAAATGTACTGTATGCAAGGCATTTAACAGACTATGCTACTGAGTCACTGCTACAGTGGGAGTATTTGCAAGATATATGTGCACACATACAGGCTATGGCATACATTTGCTGCTTTCATCTGTATTTACATGGCTTTATATGGATGTATTTTTGCACCAGAGTCCCAGTTAAATATGTATTTTGCCACAAATGCCTTAGCAGGTGACTTTCTACATATTGCTGATACAAGGGTACATTTACCTGCTATCACAGGCCTCAGTTACATCCATTATCATGTCTTTGGCTGTCTACTGGTGTACTATTGCACCAGAGTCCAAGTTACACTCCCATTTTTCCATTACTTTTTATTCCAGTTTATGTGGTGTGGCGCATCATGCAGCTCTGTTGAAACATGCCTAATGACTCTAATTGGCAATTAGTATGCTTTGTTTAAACCACTTGTTTTAATTAAGAGTTGCGTAATGTGGCAGGATAATGCAGTGCACTGGAGGTGTGATGGGTTCGGGTTTGAAACATGGCAGAGGTGCTTATTTTGTACATGTGTTTTACACTGTTAGAAGCACATATAGTCATTATAGAGCTGAGCTTAAAAATATAAAGAAAAGAAAAAAGGGGAGCTAGGAAAGTGGTGAAACGGGAGCAGGCAGAGGGAAAAACATAATGAAAGGCAAGGAGAGATGTACAGGAAGGGTGTAGGAAAGAACCATAGCAATCCATTTCATTTACAGCAACAACTGTGCAATTTGACAGAATTTGTAGATGAATTTGGATGCTCAAACCTCAGAGAAAGAGGGCTGAGGACAACATAACTGCATTGTCAAGCCAATTGGACCAAATTATGTGTGTCCAGTGGACAAGTATGCAAAATGGAGAGCTATGTATGCGACAATTTTTTTTTTTTTTTTTGGACAGATGCCCATTTTTTTTAAGGTGAGAGTGGAATGTTGTGGAAGGGACATAAATACATGTGGGGGAGGTAAGTTGGGTAGGTTCATAGGTTCATAGGTGTGTACTAGCCTAATGGCCATGGAGCCTTTACAAGCCTAGCCCAAAAAATTTGCTCAGGCACCATGCCACCCAATGTTAGTTCACAGTGCCCATATCCAGTAGAGCAACTGGCATGATCCCATAAGTGAACTTTCTGTTACCCATCCACTCGTCAAGATTTCTCTTGAAGAGGGCCAGCAAGGTGCTCTTCTTGACATGAATGGGAAGCTTATAGGTTGTGAGGATACATGTGCAAACAGACAAGGAAGACAAGACAGCAGATAGGGACAGTGTGTGTGACACATGAGGGGGCTAAACACCTTGGATAGGAAGGGTGTTGTGGAATCTGAGTCCCACGTGCCTCCAGATGGCAGCAGTATGACTCATGTCCCCACCCATGGGACTGTTGACACTGCTCCATCACTGACCTGAGTGTGACTGTGCTGCAGGCTGGGCACCAGGGCAAGGCTGCCCCACCAGGGTGGCCAGCATGCCCTCAATCTTGTGCAGGTGGTAATCACAGCCATGTTGGACTATCCTGCACAACAGGATCTGTAGCTCTGCATGGGTGGGTGGTAATACCTGACTCCACAGGTAGTGCAGGGGCAGCAGAGGGGGCACCACCCGTCTGGGTCCCCGATGTGCTGGGACCCAGTGCCACAGTTGGTTGAAGCAAGGAAGGGGGATCAGCTGGAACCGGCCTGCCTTGATGTGCTGTGGGATATGAATTATAGCAATAGGTTCCTTTTAGTAATAACCAAAACAATGTTAGTATTAACAGAACCAAACATCATATTTATTCATCCAAATACATATTAATGTATCAGAAACTGTTAAAGGAGCACTTTGGAAGAAAACACCAAGCTACAGCGTATAATCCTTTAATAAATCCACAGTAGGCATGATAAACATCCAAATACACATAAACCCCCACAAGTTAAAAATGCGTTTTCATCACAATGAAGACTTCCTCAGATGAATGCATACCCTTCAACTGTGTATAATTTATACTAAAACCAATAAACATTAACCAATCAGACAGAGAAGTTCATTAAACCACTTTAAATATAATTTACATAAATAAAATCTATGTGTCTGTACTAGTGAACACAACATTAAGTAACATAACAGTTAGTATGGTAACAGCATGCCAGTAAAAAGTAAACCATAGGGCTAACAAAACAGTTAGTTTAACAAATATATTAATATTGCATCATAATAAAACATAACAATAATCATCCACATTTTCCAATATATAGTTAGTTTAACAAAATATGTTATTATTAAATCATAATATCACATATCAATAATGAAACACATTTTCCCAAAATATAGTTAGCATAACAAAATATGTTAATATTAAATCATAATAATAAATAACAGTCATAAGTAAATGAAGATAAGGGGTGGGGAGAGAGAGGAAAATTCCATTACTGACATTGCAAACTATATCCCTCAATGCACTGAAATATGTACTCTACAGGCATGTAGTGTCAGATTTAAATACAGTAACTACGATTCTTCTATATATCATTGTTGGAGCCTTCCTGTGTCCTGAAACAGTGCTCTTCAAACTATCTGGAGATATACAGAGCTGAGTATATTTTTCTGGCACTTCAGAGTTGTGTACTGGTAATAGTTGTTTGACTAATTTTATATCACTGCTGGCTGACTTCAGAGTTGTGCACTGTTACTTTTGCTTCACTGTATAGTTTTTCAGATCTCTGCTGAAGGTGTTCCCCCCCCCTATTTCTCTGTGTCTTAAGTTGGTATAACTGGTTTTACATCCTGTGTGTTATCTGACCATCTCAAGGATTACTTGCATAAAATTAGACCCTCTTAGTAAAAAAAAGTCTGCATATCATTGTTGGAGCCTTCCTGTGTCCTGAAAGAGTGCTCTTCAAACTATCTGGAGATATACAGAGCTGAGTATATTTTTCTGGCACTTCAGAGTTGTGTACTGGTAATTGTTGTTTGACTAATTTTATATCATTGCTGGCTGTCTTCAGTGTATTTTTGCTTCTTGCTTCACTGCATAGTTTTTCAGATCTCTGCTGAAGGAGTTGGTTTTCCCATACCCACCCTATTCCTGTGTTGTTGTTTAAATTTGGAGGTTTTTGCAGTTGCCCGCCCCCACTGTAGATATGATCTGGGACACTCCCCCCAGTCCCATCTCTTTACCTCATTCTACCTAATAGACTCCTTCTGCATTGTTTTTAGTCATCTACATACTCAAGTGTGCTAGCTTGCACTGTATTTGAATTGTTTTGACTGCTGTTTTAGCTACTTTTCTGTGTGTGTATATATATATATATATATATATATATATATATATATATATATATATATATATATATATATAAAATACCTTTCCTGTAACTAGTGTAGTCCAGATTCAGATTTGCTGTATCCAGGACTGTATATAAGCATCTGAGCCCCCCCCCCCCCAAGCTTTCTGTGTTGGAGGGAAGCCTTCTAGCTTATCAGTGGGAGTGGTAAGCACTAGGTAACCTATCTACCACATAAGGAGTGGTTCTGGCCCAGAAATTGTAGTTATTGGCAGTTTGGGCAGTTTTTCCATCTCTCTCAACTTTCTGATTTAAAAGCCCACATTAGCACTTGTTTCCCCCCTTTCCTGTAACTAGTTTAGTCCAGATACAGATTCTTACTTTTAGCACTTGAATTTGCTTATTCATGATCAACACTTGTTCAGAACTTGTAAGCACTAAATAACATACTAATTGCTACAGCACTCAACCTTCCTCATTACCTAGAGGAAAGCAGTTTTGGTACTTACTTTCCTCACTTGCTTAGAGAAAAACAGCTCTTGTACTCACTTTCCTCACTTATCTAGAGGAAAATAGATTTTTTATTCAGGCATGTCCAAGGATCAGCTCCCAGGGTTCTCTCCTGTCTATCTGATGAATCTGGGCATCTTGGGGCAATGTAGAAATTGCCTCATGTACACAGACAACCCTCTCCTCCTACCACCCAACACTACAACCTGTGAGAGATGCACTTATCTAGCCAAACTGGAGGTAAAGCTCTCTCCAATCAAGACTGAACTTGACAGTCAAGAGGAGAAGGTAAACACTTGCACCACACCACACTCATCACATAGTCTCACTAAATCTACACCACCAAAATCAACACATAGAAATACAAAAACATTCACTGAGGATCTCAATAATAATCTGCTCAAGCAACAGAGACCTCCAAAGCAGAAATGCAAGCAACCTCCACCCCCCAACACAACCCAAATGACACATAGACTGCAGACTCAGTGTGCCACTCAACCACAGCCAATAAGGCAAAACAACGTACCCAACACACTAGTCATAGGCGACTCTATAGTAAGGCACACTGATGTCCCACTCACCAGGCTAAACAAGGAGAAGGTTACTGTCAGCTGCCTGTCGGGTGCCAGGATCCACCACATAACCCACGCACTCAGGACACTCCACAACAAGTACAAATATGACTCTGTCATTGTCCATGTTGGTGTGAAGGACCTGAGACATACCTCCCTGGACTACATGAAAAGAGACATGGAAGAGCTCTCTGATCTTGTAGCCCAGGCAGGTATGACCCTAGCCCTGAGTAGCATTCTGCCATCACCCAGAATGATGCCACAGTACAAGGACAAAGTGATTGACTTCAACAATTGACTAAGCTTCTGGTGCCATTCTAAAGGGATCCAGTATCTGTCTGCCTGGGATGACATGGTCGACAGACCACGATGCATTGCCAGAGATGGCCTGCACCTGTCACCCCTGGGATTCCGGATACTGGCTAAGGTTCTTGCCGTCCCTATAGTGCCGTTTTTAGGCAAGGTTCAAATGACAAATTCACCACCGTAACAGGAACAGGCAAGCAAAAACTGAGGGTGATGCTACTCAATGCCAGAAGTCTAAATCTCAAAATGCACTCACTCGAGGCACTCCTTAAAATGGAGAACATCGATATCTGTGCAGTGACTGAGACCTGGTTTAAGGCTCCAGAGAGCACCACTGCACTACCAGGCTATAACTCATACCACACTTTTTGGCCATGTAACCTGGACCGGAACACCAAAGGCGGAGGTGTATCCATATTCATTAAGGATATCCACACCTCCAGGCTAGTTGCTCAGCATAATGCAGCCGAGGTTATCCAAGTGCAACTAACTCTGGGCAAAACTGCAATCCAAATTGCAGCTTGCTACAGATCACCCACCATACCCCAGGATTCCCACTCCTCTTTTCTTGATGTACTGGAAAATATTAGGGTTCAACCAAACACCCTAATAATGGGCGATTTCAACTACCCCACCATTAACTGGGAAAACTACTCATGTACCAACTCCTTTGCTCAACGCTTTCTGGAATTCATAAACTCCAATGCCCTGGATCAACTTATCCACACCCCCACCAGGGACAACAATATCCTAGATCTAGTCATTACCAATATGAGTGACCGGTGTTCCACACCTGAAGTCAATGCCTCATTGGTCCGATCCGACCATAAGCTAATTACCCTAGATATCCACATCCTGCCTCCACCCCCCATTAAGGAAACCATGGTAAAAAAATTCTCCAAAGCCAACTTCATGCTTCTTAAGACAGAAGTGGTGAAGTTCATGACACCCATGCAGATGGACAATACAGTTACAACTACTGAATCCTACACAATTGCACTTTATAAACACTTACATGAGTGCATGGATCATGCTATCCCAAACAGAACCAAGACGCTATCCTCCAAAAAAAGAAGCCAATCTTGTGGTCCCCTGCCATAAACAAACTGTACAACAGAAGGAAGAAACTCTTGCAAAAGAGAGTAAAATCCCACGAGTGGAGGAGCTCCCTGGTCAGCCTCAGTAAGAAGCTGCGATCCCTGATAAAATCATCCAAAGCTAGTTACAAAAAAAAAAAATGCCACTGATTCTAAAGACAACCACAAAGCATTCTATAGCTATGTCAAGAATCTGAACAGCAACACTCAGATCTGCTCTGAGTTACAGCACAATGGCACTAAATATACAGACCCAACTGATATTGCCAACATCCTGGCAGATAGATTCAGTGCTAACTTTACCCCCCTCTCACCCCCTAAAGAGCCCATCTCTATACCGGAAGAATGCAAAGTTCCTGTAATCACGGCTGCACAGGTAAAAACCACACTCTCCAAAGCCAAGAAAACAGCCTCCATGGGACCAGACAACATCCCAGGCTGCGTTCTACATGAACTACAGAACGAACTGGCACCCCACCTAAGTACCATGTTTAATCACAGCCTCAATTCAGGCTTTGTGCCTGCTGAATGGTGCACAGCAACGGTTATCCCACTCCACAAGGGGGGAGCCACCATGGACCCCAGGAACTACCGCCCCATTAGCCTGATGAACCTGGTCTGCAAGGCCATGGAACATATCATCATGGAACTTATAAACAAAGACATTGGTAATCTCCAAACTCTGTATCCCACCCAGTTCAGGTTTGTAAAAGGCAGATCATGTCTACTAAACCTGAAAGACTTCTTTGAAGCAGTCACCAAAGCCGTAGACAAGGGTAAGGTGGTTCACACAGCCTATCTAGATCTTGCCAAGGCTTTTGACACCATCCCCCACTCTGGAATTATAGATAAACTCACTAAACTAGGTATAAATCCCTATGTCACAAGATGGGTTGCCAACTGGCTCACTGACAGAACCCACACTGTGAAAGTAGCAGACTCCAAATCCGAGTTCAGACCAGTGACAAGTGGAGTACCACAGGGTTCAGTCCTGGGTTCTCTCCTGTTTGGTATCTACTTCTCTGAAGTACAGGCTAACACAGAAGGTCTTTGGCTAATGAAGTTCACAGATGACTGCAAACTAGGAGCCATAATCAAAACTCCTAACAATGTGGACATCCTACAAAAGGGCCTCACTGAGACAGATGCCTGGTGTCAAAGCCATGGCCTCAAGCTCAATGCCAAAAAGTGCATTGTCATCCCCTTTGGTAAAAACTCTGTACCCATGAACTACAACATAGGCAGTAGTATACTTAACACCGAAAGTGTGATAAGAGACCTTGGGACACAGGTGGACAGTAGTCTCTCCTTTGATAATCACATTGCCACAGTAGTCAGGAAATCCTTCTATGTGGCTCACCTCATCACAAAAGGTTTCTCATCCAGAAAAAAAGAAGTCATTGTTCCCCTCTACTCATCACTCATTAGACCCATTATAGAGTACAACGCACCTTTTGGTATGTACCTCACAAGACATCTACAACAACTGGAAAGGCTGCAGAAATACCTCACAAAGAGGATTACCAGCCTCAAACAGATGACCTATGCTGACCGTCTCAAAAAACTCCAACTTTACTCCATCGCATATCGCCTACTCAGAGGTGATCTCTGCCTAACATACAAAGCTATGTCAAACCCAGAGCTGTTGGACATGCTCCACTTAAAGAAATCCCAATCCCTCTGAGCTACACGCTCTAGGGACCTAAACCTTGTCACCACAATAAACAGAACATGCCGGAGGGATAGATTCCTGTCCCAGAGACTTCCCATACTCTGGAATAAACTACCAATCTATATCAAACAAAGCTCCTCATTAGCACTCTTCAAGAAAAATCTTGATGATTGGATGGGAAATAGGAAATTCAACCCAGGGATCACCTCTGTGGCTCTACTCGACAGTGGCACAGGAAAATAATTTTCTTGGGTGGCAAAAGCCAGGGTACCTTTTTGGCTGGACTTGTATAAGCCTCAGGGCTGATAGCCTAGTACGTACCTATGAACCTATGAACTGATGTAGCACATACATACCTCTAAAGCTGTTAGCATGGGTCAGTATGGGCCAAGCAGTAACAAATGCAGGTACACCACTACACAGAACAGTTTCACATAATGTGGACTTACATAACTACCTGGGTGTTCTGTAAATGGATTTGGTAATACATTGCATTCTAGGTAATAATTTATCTGCTAATCATGTGACAGATGGATTAGGCAGTTTTAATTACACTACGAGACATCATGACACTTGAGAGGCATATTTGTGTACAGTAAGTAAACTAGACAGCTGTCATACCTTAGTTGGCAGGCATGGGAGTAGAACCCAATAGCTGTGACTGCAGGGGACATCTGCAAATAATATAATAACTGACTGCAGCAACTTAGTACAGGCATGCAAGGGATATAGTCACACTGGGGTTACACAGCTTTATTTATGACTCAGCAATGCTGATGATTCTTGGTATTGATGTTAACATTTTGTGAAAGCTAAACACACTATCTATTCATAATATGGGCCACCTCACCCATATATTTGTTGTGTTCCTGGTGAGAGAGAAAATTGTGAGCATTACATGACTGATACTGAAAATTTAGTGTTATATACCACTGGATTTGAACCCAGGACTATGTGTGGCAAAACAGACTGAGCTACTGAGTCACTGCTGACTGTTGAGTGACTAATACTTGCCTGAAGATAATATGGAACTATACTATGTACTGAGCAATACAAGTTACAGGACATTCATGTAGCATTCTAGTAAAATTACAGTGCTAGAGTAGACTGCAGTGACAGTAGAACACATATGCATGGAATACAACCATACTACATATATGAAAAAAAGCTGTAGTTTAGAATCAACAATGCTAGTAATCACATTTTATTGTTATTGGTTTGAAATATTTATGAAGTCCACACACACAATGTCTGCCTGTGGACTGGACTACCTCACCCATATACCTTTATTACTTGCTATCTGAGGAAGAGAGAGCATTATGTGACCGATACTGGCCTGGAGACAGCCTTGGACACTATTATGGCTTGAGCAATACAGTTTGCAGACCATTAGATTTGCTGGCTACAGCTATTACAATGTCACACTTGACTGCAGCAACCTTACCATAGACAATCAATGCTACTGTAATGGTTTTGACAAAACACAATCCTGCTGAAAAACATTTTGCTTACTGTTATTGGTATTGCTAATGCTTTACTGAAATACAGTTCTTATTGTTCATTTATTGCACTACAGCTCTACAGCTCTAATTACCCATTTATTGCACTACAGGTCTACATGCCCGTTTATTGCAGTACAGTTTTTCTTGTGTATACTTTATTGCAGTAAATGCTTTTCCCTTTCTTGCTTATTGCACTACAGTTGAGATACGAAATCCGTACTTACCACACTTACGGTGCAACCTGGCCAAGCACCCGGCATGGGACTGCATGTTGTGAGCCCTCTCAGCTGCAGGTATTGGCAGAGAAGCACACCATTATGCATACCTGTTTTACATCTCTTCAGCTTGCATACTGGTTAGACAGAGGAAGACAGATTTACATACTTGTGAAGTATTCCCAGCTTGAGCTTCCTGGACTCAGGAGACCAGGATTCACCTCTTCCTCCTTTTGAGGTCATCAAAATGGTGATGACACTGCTCATCTGTGCAGGGGATACCAGTAACACTGGTGAGTTCCCTGGCCAAATGGTCTCAGGCCTCTGCCTTGTACTCTGAGCCCTGGAATCTGCCCTGCATCAGCCGTTATTCATGGTTTTTAATAAGGAGCCTGACCATGACCCTGAACTCCTGAATGCCCCACCACTGGGCCTGAAAGAACACACCTTCACCAACACCACCAGCCATACCAACAGCTGAATGAACTCCAAAGACTGTTGCAGAATTCCCACCTATTGGGTTTAATATAGGCTGTTTTCCCACTACCTGTTATTCAGCAGCATTAAAAAAAGGCTGCATCGCTTAGCAGCATGGAAACCACCTAAGTGACATCAAGCAGTGCAAAACCACACAGAACCATGGTTTTAGCAAGGCTTAGCATGGAGCAAACTTTGGTAGCCATTAGCATGTTTATGCACTGCTTAACATGACTGAACAGTGCTTAGCAGAGTGCAACAGTGCCAAAATTAACTATACTGTAATGAAATTTAAGAAAAATAGTACATTTATTTATAGCCATATTCTGTCTGATATGGACTTGAACTCAGAACCTACTACACATAAGACCATAACTATACCCATGGAGTTAGTTGGATGTTATAAAAACTCACATACCTTCACAAATACTACTAGGCTACCTATTAGTGTTGCTGAGCACCACGCCACGCCTCACAACCATGCTTAAACACACCTATAAATAAATTACATCTGGTTTCAATTTTTAGATGTCTGGCAGGTGTCTACCATGTATGTATGAGCTCTGCTTGGCTCTGCTGTGCTCCACTATGTGCCGTGCTCTGCAAACGTCAATAACAAAATTTTTTATTTTAAATTTAATTATGATAATTAATTACATCTGATTTCTATTTTTAGATGTCAGCCAGGTGTCAGCTGTCTATAAGTGAGTACAGCTTGGCATTGCTGCACTCTGCACTGTGCCTTGCAAACATGCAGTTAAAAAATTATAAAAATATTAAGAAAAAACATAACATATACAAAAGACTTACTATTATTAGACAGCTGACACACTTCTCAACATTACAACAGTGGTGGGCAGCATTACAGAGAGCCTCACACTCATCTGCAGCCACGGGTAGCTGCTACACCTCTCTCTACACTGATTCAATATCCATGTTTCTCGGCTCCCCCTCAGCAGTGCACCATCATTAATATGCATGGCACGCAGCAGAGAGGGAACCATGGCCGTGTACATGGATACATTCAGTGCTGGCTCTACATTGTGCCTACACGGATTTTATTAAAATCTGGGGATTATATAACCAGACTAATCTGAAGTAATAGAAATCAACTGATTAGTGCAAGGCTTATGTCAAATATGTATCAAGAATCAGTTCTAAGTAAGTGTAAATATCAATCAATTCAATACAATTCAAGCCCTGGCATCATAAAAAACTGCTAAGATGAACATCAGAAAAAAATCACTGCATTTGTTTTTTTTTGTATTAATTGACAAAAATGTTCAATAGTTGATTATGTCAGCTTATCAAAATCATATTTGTAAGTATCAATTGCAATCTTAGGGCTATAATATATTTGATAAGTAAAAGCGATACCATTGCAGGGTGTCATGGCTAAGACCAAATATCTATAAGAAATGAATGATGTCATTAAGATTTATAGAATCAAAATCTACTGACACATCAATAAAACAACAGCTTTTTATAGATTATCAAAAGACTTGTGAGCCCAACCAAATAAAACAAATGTATATGAATGAGTAGAGTGCTTTCTACACAAATATGTTGAAAAATATCCCACTTAACATTTTTGCTCAAAGTAATCAACTGATAATTCAACAATTAACTCCTCATATTTTTTGAAACAGGAGAGAGTAGTACTATTGGTCTGTTGTTTGTAAAGCATTTTCCATCCCTCTTTTTTAAATGCTGGCAGATAAACTATCCCCCAGATTCACTATGTGCTGCACAGCTTGCAGGATCAGTGCAGGAGCTCTAGCAGGCAATATGTCTGCTGTGCGATCCAAGAACAGCCTGCAGGGACGTGCACGAGAGCTCCTGCACTAATCCTGCATGGACGAAGCCCTTGTATGCAAATCTCCTAATTTGCAGGAGAAATCAATGCAAATGATGTGATTTTGTGATCCAGGAAGCTTGCGACTGTCCGTGCAGGACTAGTGCAATCAGCAGAAATGTACTCGGTTAGTAACCGAGTACTTTTCTGCAAAATCAAAAACGGAGCTGTGACAGCCCCAAATAAAGGCTGCATATCATTGTGGAAGCATGCCAATGGCCAAGTATAAGACCATTGGCATTGCAAACAAATCAAAAAATTAAAAAAAATCAACTTTTATTTTATTATTGCCGATCTCGGCTGTTTAAGCGTAGGGCAGCAGTGCGCAAATGGGATCGGAGGGAAAATAATAAAACAAACCTAAAATAAGCATTCAAACTAAAATCAGTATTCTGCCATGCAAGTCAATGGCAGACATAAGACAATTCGGCCAGTGACTAGTGGTTGCTAAGGGGGGAGGCTCAGTGTGAGACATGAAACTATGCATTAGCAGGCAATCCTATGCAAATGAGGGGAAGGATAGTTCAGTTTTCCCCAGCATCTGAGTCAGGTCCCAACAGTTTAAGAGTAGGAATAGCCTAATGCAAGCCTAGGAGTTAGGTGACATCATGGGGTGTGTGTCAGGCATACTGTAAGCGGATTGGAGCTCTGTGGCTCGGGTCTGCTCCTAGCTTAGCAGAGCTTAGCTAGGGGGTGTGTCTAACCCTGCATAGCACTCTTTACAATGCCTAAATGGGTGAGCTCACCATGCACCGGGATTTACAGGAAGAAAAAGAGGTGAAACCTGGAAATAGCAGCAGTGTGCACATATGAGTACTCTATTTGCGTGGCGCACACATGGGCCTAAACAGGAAGGCAATAGGAAGGGAAAACAGCAGTAGGAAGGTAATCAAGGAGAACTAGCTAAGCTGGCAGGTGAAATGTATCAGAGTCAGCCAATTACAAAGGCAGCAGACCAGCCCAGAACACTACTATAAACTAAGCAAACACCTTCCCCGCTGGTTTCCCCACACTCTACACCACCAGTGTAAACAAGCGGGGAACTTTTAACACTCACAGCAGCAAAATGATAGGGGCTGCAATAGCTGTCATACAACTTGTGGAAGACGCTGAGGGTGGTGAGGATGTGAATGCTGCTGACCAACCCACAGTGAGGAGACGGAGAAGACTGTACAGACCCAGGGTAACCTACCAGGGGCTACATTAGCTGGAGATAATTGAGCTCTATAAGGTGGACACAGACCACCTACAGCAAATTGTTGAGCTGTGCCAGCCATGCCTGACACACAGAAGTAACATCCCAATGGATACCAAGGTATGTGCAAGCCTAAGAATGCAGATACCTTCCAAAAGCCAACTGGGGATATGATGGGAATTTCACAGGCATCAGCATCCAGGGTACTCCACCAGTTCCTGGATGCCATGTCAGCACATGTCAGTGAGCACATATATTTCCCCAACACCTGTGAGGCATTGGCCAGCAATATGCATCTCTTCCACCAAATAGCAGATTACTTTGAGGTAGTGGGTGCAATAGACTGCACGCACATATGCATCAACCAGTGAACGGGGTAGGGTCTACATCAACCACAAGGGCTTCCCCTCCATCAACTGCCAGGTTGTGTGTGATGCCCAGGGCATAATAATGAATGTGTGTGCTGACTGCCCTGGAAGCTATCACGATTCCCACATCTGGCATCTGACACAGCTGTACCAGAGATTTGCCAATGGGGACATCCCACATGGTCACCTACTGGGGGATGCTAGATACACACTGGAGCCGTGGCTGATGACACCCATCAGAAATGCACACACACCAGAACAAGAACTCCATAATGAGGCACATGCACAAACAAGAATCATAATAGAGCGTGTGTTTGGGATGCTCAAGTCACAGTTCCAGTGCTTGGATACATCCAGTGGAGCCTTGCAGTACTCACCAGCTACATGTACCCAAATTGTCCTTACATGTGCCATGCTATACAATATGATCCTGCGGAAACAGCTGCAGCAGGAACAGCATGGGGCAGGGCCACACAGCCCCCCACCAATGCCAAGGCCTGCACAGGCACAGAGTAACTTGGAGGAGGAACAACCTGAGCCTGCCCCAGTAGGCAGAAGAAGGGGTGCCCAGTATGCCCTGGCCTTGGCAAAGAGGCAACACATAGCACACGGGTAGGACCCAGGGAATAACACCTCCCTCTGACTCTCACATACAGTAAAAGGATGCCAAACATTACACTACCTGTGCCTAACCATGTGTAGGGAGTGCATTATGTGCATCTGACATAGGCAGCCCTGCAGCACCACCCACAAGGTAAGTGACTCACACATGCCAGTTGTGGGGGGGGGGGCTCATACCTAACAACAGTCACAGCCAGCAGGTCAGGTGTAGACAAACACAAACAAAGGCTGTGCTATGGCTTCTGAATGAGGCCTATGGGTAACCCCCCCCCAGGCCTACACAGACAGACTACAGCACGTCAGGCAGTGAGATGTCAGTTCTGAAGGCTAGGAAGTCAGTAACTAATATGTAGGTAATTAAAAGTTAAGATCTGTAGTACACTGGTATGCCTCTAGCCAGCATGATAGATAAGACTACAGACTGAAATGGAGTAGCCGACATACCAGTACAGTCCTATGCAATTGAGTACAAGTGTCAGGTGTGCTCCCCCCATCCTACATAGAAATATAGTAACAGTCAGTTGTGCCCTCCCAATGCTGTGTAGAAACATAGAAATAGTCAGGTGTGCCCCCCATCCTATGTAAAAATATAGTAACAGTCAGTGTGCCCCCAATCCTGTGTAGAAACATAGAAATAGGCAGGAGTGCTCACCCCATCATATGTAGAAATATAGTAACAGTCAGGTCTGCCCACCCCAATCCTGTGTAGAGATGTAGATATAGTCAGGTGTGCCCACCCATCCTATGCAGACATGTAGTAATAGTCCATATCAAATGATCGATGGAGACCCTGCAGAGACAGCATGCTACCTGTAGGTGTACGACACAAAGGTCAGCAATGCAGTACAAACTACCTGGACCCGCTCCACACATGCAATACAGATGGCCATACTGGGAATGCCCACACACTTAGAGTAATGAAGGCAATGTCAGTCAACAACATACTGAAAGGTCAAACTGGGCATTCTCATACACATGAACACATTAAGGCCATGTCTGCAAACACCAGTAGACCAGACATATCTGGCAGCTGCAGATGTTAGTGCAGACACTCTTCAGTATGCACCACACATGCTTTGCACATACAGTGGATAGGAATACAGGCATATATGTAAGGACAACACACTATAATAAGCCAAATGTATACATACATAGATGTGTGGAAGAGGGTGACTGTGACAAGGAGCCATCCAGGGCTCTCCCACCCAGCACATAGCCAAAGGGCCACAACCACATGAGGGTCTGATGTCACATACTGCAGATACTAGCCACCGGTATCTGTCAGCATTACAGAGTATGTGGTACATGTGCCAGCTGTGCATCATGACTGTTCAAGGAAGTAGTCATCTAGCAGCTGTATACACGGACCTGTGGAATATGACCCAGGTTGTACCTGCATGTGGCGTGTTAACCCCGAGATGAATGGGTTATGGCCCATGCACACACACTGCCCACCCCATAGCCCCACTATGACAAGCCTGCTGCGGTCATCTACTGAGAAATACACATTATTTGCATTGGAGCCCAGTAATCTCTACAGTGCTTCCCATAACTGTGCACTGCTGTAGTGTGATAAACTAGTTAGGTAGGAGTTTTAACCCCAGCCTTGGCAACTGTGTGCATGTGCATGCGTGTGTGTCTGGTTGGCTCTGTCTGAGTAGAGGGCAATGCTTTTTAGGGTGGTCACACTCCCTACAATTGCAATGCTGTATGTTGGTAAGGCTGCTGATGTCATCCACCTAGAAATACATCCCTGGAAAGGTTATATTCCAGTAATCTCTGTGGCGTTTACCATAACTGTGTACTGCTGTAGTGTGATAAAGTAGTTAGGTATAAGTTCAATTCCTAGACATGGCAACTGTGTGTGTTTGTCTGTCTGTGTAAACAGCAATGTTTTTTGGGGTAGTCACACCCCCTACAATTGAAATGCACTACTTTGACAAAGCTTCTGATGTCATCCACCAAGAAATACACCTCTGGGAAGGATGTATATCAATAATCTTCGTGGAGCATCCCATAACTACGTACTGCTGTAGTGTGATAAAGTAGTTAGGTAGGAGTTCAATTTACGGACATGGCAACTGTGTTTGCCTGTGTAGAAAGCAATGTATTTTAGGGTAGTCACACCCCCGACAATTTAAATGCATTACTTTGGCAAAGCTGCTGATGTCATCCACCAATAAATACACCTCTGGAAAGAATGTAGCCCAGTCATCTCTGTAGTGCATCCTGTAACTGCGTACTGCTGTAATGTGATAAATTAGGTAAGTGTCTGTTTTACTCCCAGACATGGTAAGTGTGTATGTGTCTGTCTGACCCTGTCTGTGTAAAGACCAATGCTTTTAGGGTAGTCACACTCCATACAATTTGTATGCTCTACTTTGGAAAAGCTTCTGATGTCATCCACCTAGAAATACACCTCTGGGAAGGATGTAGCCCAATAATCTCTGTAGCGTGTCCTGTAACTGCGTACTGATGAAGTGTGATAAATTAGGTAGGTAGCTGTTCTACTCCCACACATGGCATGTGTGTGTGTGTGTCTGACTCTATCTGTGTAGAGAGCAATGCTTTTAGGGAGTGTGACTACCCTAAAAGCATTGCTCTCTATCTGTGTAGAGAGCAATGCTTTTAGGGTAGTCACACTCCCTACAATTCAAATGCTCATCTTTAGCAAGGCTGCTGATGTCATCCACCTAAAAATACACCTCTGGGAAGCTGTAGCACAGTAATCTCCTTAGTGTGTCCTGTAACTGCATACTGCTGTAGTGTGATATAGATGTCTGTTAGGGGTTCTATACCCAAGCATGTCAGTTGTGTATGTTTTGTGTCTGTTCCACTGTCTGTGTGGGGAGCAATGCATTTTAGGCTAGTCACACTCAGTACATATACAATGGCTTATGCGTAGTGTACTAAACTAGGTAGGTAGGGGTTCAACTCCCAGACATGGTCTGTGTGTGTGTGTGTGTGTGTGTGTGTGTGTGTGTGTGTGTGTGTGTGTGTGTGTGTGTGTGTGTGTGTGTGTGTGTGTGTGTGTAACTTGTACCCTGTGTGGAGGTGGGGGTGAGTCTGTGACACCTGGGCCCAATGTGGGGCAGGTTTTGCAATGTCTTTTATGGTAGTCCTATATCACAATACCCACTGTACTGGGATACCAGATGTGAAATAGCTGAGAGGCTGGAGTGCAATCCCATACCCATACACATGACATCACTGCCAGGCAATACAGTTAGCAACCCCAGTATTACCCAGAGCGCACTCTCAACCCATGTCACATACACACACACACACACACACACACACACACACACACACACACACACACACACACACACACACACATGCCAAGGCAAGAGCCAATATGTGTGTAGTACACTGCATATTGGCAACTGATAGCAACTATGGTGTGACTGCAGTGGCCTACAGGTGGGCATGGTACCCTGTCCAATAGGCACATACATGCACACAGTGCACCTTTGCCATGTTCCCCACTGGAGCCCTGCAACACCTGTGGTGCCATCACATGTGACCCACAAAGGACATACCATGCCTGATAACATGCCCTGTATGGACAGATGCCACCGACGCCAGGGAATGGCAGTAGCATGCTATCAATGTAGGTGCAGGGTTAACCTGCTGTCCATTACCAGTTCCTGCCACAGGTGGCCACGAGTGGCACATCTGATGATAATCTGTGTACACATCATGGGCCCGACACCCCAGGTACAATTCCACATGTCACTGTACATGCATGTGGGAGGTGTGCACACCCAGATACTGTCCATATCATGGACTAGGGAACACATACATGGCAGGCGATGCACAGCATTAGCCACATGCAATAGCCACCCAGGTGACTGGATAGTGGATACAATACCCACCTGTGTGGGCAAATGTAGAAACCAAAGGCCTGAGCCACAATGCAGAACATTGTCATGTGGCCTGATGCCAAGGTATACCCATCACCTAGCCTTGTATAGCCATCTGCCACAGTCAACCACCACATACCTGTGCAGAAATGCACCCATGCATGTCAGTACTAGCACCCTGTGTGTTTGTGTGTGTTGTATTATGCATAAGATCACATCCACACTCACTACAACCCCTGTGGCATACTGACACATGCTGTCTGATGTCAGACACCTCCCCATATCCTTCGCGCATACAACCTCCATATGACCTGTGTGGTGCATGTGACACCTGCACAGTGATGTGTTGTGGTAATCCCACTACTGATGGGTTATAATCCTGGGCCTGCAAATGTGTCAATCTGTGTGTGTCCCTGTGAAAGTGTGGCTGTGTTGACGGTGGCACCTGTTCATGCAGACAGGCACGTGTACGTCACCTACAATATAACTACCATATCCCCATTGCAGATGTCACTCACCATCACATATATGTTCTGAGGGCTCCACAACAGATGACCCATGTGGCGCATCCTGTAACTACACAGAACTGTGATAGCACTACATAGTCGTCAGGGGTTTGATACCCTGTTCTGGTTGGTGTGTGACACAAACATGCTTAGGTTTTACTCTCCCACCTCTCCCTGACTTGTCTTAGCCTCTGTCTTCCTCTCCCACTCCCTCTCTGGTGGATGTGGAGATCTACACCTGCTTTGCTTAGGCAGCAGCATGTGTATTTTAAGTGATGCTCATGATCAGCTGATGGCCTCTGCATGAATTGCAGCCCTCCCCTAGCCGATTGCATGTGGAACAGCTGTGGTAACATTCCCATAGCCAATTGCATGGAAACATACTCCAATATCTAGGAACACCATGTTGGTGTTAGTCCTTTTCATTCACTGTGAGCAGGAACTAGATCTGTTGTTTGGCAAACAGCATCTCAGATGGATTGGGGATTTACCTCTAACAACATACACTGTGAAAACAGGGCAACACACAGAAGGGGGATGTGCCTGACCTGACTACAGACTGTAAGTGCTGCTATACTGCATTAGGAGTAATGTTGGTTTAACAGTGTGTGTGGGGATATGGCTGTCCTACATGTCTCAATACCTGCCATGTCAGTTTTATGTTTAAGAGGAATCCCCATCTGCAGGGTCATCTGCAGACTGGGCAGTGTGTTCTACCTTTGGTGTCATGTGTTACCCACGGAGCATCTATCTGTGGACTGCAGAAAGTAGTGTGAGGATTGCAGTCTGTAAATGGTGAAAGCCGTGACAGTTACTGACTTCATATCCCTCATAGGACATATGTTGCAACAAACCCTGTTACAACAGTTAATGTATGAGGTTATCACAGCAACATGTCAATATTGGCCCTGTGTATGTGCTTCCAGCCTCAACTCTGTCAACCTTTGCACATATGTTGTGCATGCAGAAGTGCATATGTGCTGCACACCATAATTAGTGTCATCATATCTCATAATAAGTCAGTGAGATATCAGACTGCTACACATGTTATGTACAGTGGGGGTTATATTTGATGTCATAACCTGGACATACTCTGGTTGTTTGTACAGTACTGAGGTCTGTGTACTTATGGTGAATGTCAACAGTGTGTGTATGCTTAATATGTACCTTGGCCTGTGTACAGACTGTGGTAGTTGTCATCATCCTAGGTCCCGTCCTATCTGATGTTACATGCTGCTCGGTATGTAACTGTATGTTACCGTATTGGCTTACATGTTTGTAGGGCCATACACACACATGTCCCATACCACAGTCAGCCATCAGACCAAACTGTGTAGCGGCCCAGTATATGTAGGGATAGTGTGTGAGTGGCACATATGAGGATGGTGTTGAACAGATAGTCCATATACTGTAATATTATGCTAGCTTGCCATATGTGGCATATATATATATATATATATATATATATATATATATATATATATATATATATATATGTGTGTATATCTGTATCTGAATATATGTTTCAGTGTATATGTATCCTGGGAGTGTTGATAGCTTCCACATTTTACATTTCCCATGGGAGCCAGACTGTACTGCATGATATGTTACCAATACCAGGCTGACATCATACAGGTGGGATGTAGTACTGTTAACATCTTGTGCCCATGTCATGTCAGGTCCTGGTTATGGGATCTGCAACACTTGGTAGTGTATTGCAGGGCGGACGTGTTTGGCTGGGTGGGTATGCCTATTCGTACAAGACGTATTATTGTTTGGGGCCTGTCAACCCCATTAATGGTGCATGTGGACATATTTGTTTTTGTTAATCTAAAATTGCTATCTACAGATGTATGGCCACACATTTCCACGTCACACTATGTGTTGCCAACTGGTTTACAGACAGAACACACACTGTAAAAGTAGCTGACTCCAATACCAGCTGCAAACAAGTGACAAGTGGAGTACCTCAGGGATCAATCCTGGGACCGCTCATGTTTGGTATCTACTTATCTGAAGTACAAGCAAACACTATGGGATCCTGTCTAACAAAGTTCACAGATGACTGCAAACCGGGAGCCACTGTTGAATCCACAAATAATGTGGGTATTCTACTAAAGGGCATTAGAGAAACAGATGCTTGGTGCCAGAGCCATGGGCTCAAGTTTAATGGCCAGAAATGTGTGGTTTTCCCCTTTGGGAAATACCATGTACCCATGCATTACCACATAGGTGGCAGTACACTAAACACCAAATGTGTGATGACAGACGTAGGGATACAGGTGGACAGTGGTGTCACATTCAATAACCACATTGCCACAACAGTGATGTGATCCTTCTGTGTGGTACACCACATCACTAATCGCTTTCCATCCAGGAAAACAGAGGTAGTTGTCCCACTGTACTCATCCCTCATTACACATATTATAGAGTACAACGCCCCATTTGGTATGTACCTCACATGACATCTGCAACAGCTGCAAAGGCTGCAGAAATACATCATTGAAAGTACCACAGGCCTAAAGCACATGCCCTATAATGACCATCTCATAAACCTCCAGCTATACTCTGTGACATATTGTATACTCAGAGACAATCTCTACTTAACATACAAGGCCATGTCAAACCATGGGTATTCACATCTGTAATAAGTGTAGGTAATGCCATGTACAATACATGCATCTATGTGCTGCCATTACAGTAGTAAGGGGTGTGAGTGTCATGTCTAGGACACACAAATATATGAGACCCGCACAGCACTGTTATCCATATGAATGTGTTACGTGCAGGGGCAGTAACTCAGGGTACATGCTGTCACACTGGAATTTAGTGCAACACGGTGGTACTACTTTTGACAGTGCTGTCCCAGGCAAGGGCAGAGTGCTAAAAGTACTACCGACATCAAGCACACTTGCAGGCATAGCTGGACTCTGAGGCCTCAGTGTCGTGTTCCCGATGTGTGGGCTGTGTCACCATGTATATCTCCTACTGGATAATGATCAGACATGTGGAATGCCACTGTAGAGTACTGTCTGTACAGAACATGTTAGTGAGGGTGTACAACATTTAGTACTGGCATACATATTGTTGTCAAACATCCATCTGACTACACATTCATCCTACTGCATAGCTACTTGCCAAGTTGATGTCTGTGAGTCCCTCTACAGATGTGTAGATGGCAGGTATCCAGCTGAGATACGTACAGACAACTTATGCTTGATTGACACTGATATGTCTGCCCAGCTGTGTACTAACTAGCACATATAGGAGACAACGACCTGTACGGACCACCTGCCATGGGTACCTACACTACACTACCACAGTCAACAGAACATGCTTGGGTACAGGTCTCCGACACAGGCACTAAGCGTGTGCTGTAATACATGTTGCATACATTTCAACTGGATCACCTCAGTGGCCATGTGCAGAAGGCACCCTGAGGATAGGCTGATGCATGTCACTCTCACCCTGATGGTCACCAAAGTGGTGTCTGTCGATAGATCGCCAGCTGGCACATGGCAAGTAGCATGATACCAATGTACACAGAACTCCTACACAACCCATCTCCCCATAGACAATAGCCATGGACACAGCTATGACCACCCACAGCAATGCACCATAGTACTGACACATGTGTACATGTGCATTACTGAGGAAAGCAGTGTCTATGTGTTAGTACACTTGTAGGTCGGAACTCTATCACGGCCTTCACAACCACCTCAACACCCATTGCCATAGACAGATGTTGCTGTGTTGGACAGTTACACTCCTCACCCTAATGGCTACATGAGCCATGCATTACCAGCACAACAGTGTTGTACAAATGGGTCGATAGCCATGCATAACCCATTGAGGTCTGGCAAGTGTGTGTATGTGTGCATGTCTGCATATCTGTAGTGTACAATATTCTGAGGCCACATTCTCCTATTACACTACACATTGTCACACAGTAGTACAGATAGTGTTGTCACCCCCCCCCATTGGTGAGGCATGGCAATGCAACATACTACTATGCCTGTGGCGTGTCCATTAGATGCATATCCCTGTAGTACCACTGTTGTGATATACAATGGGTTGTATTGCAGTCATGGGCAATGTGTGATAGTCGGTATGTCAGAGTGTCATCATGGGTTCCAGTGCATACAATAACCACTGGGGGATGTGGGTGCTGTGTACACTACCAATAAACCATGGTACACCCGGTATATACCCCTTGTACCACTTTATGGTGACCACTGTCACCATCAACTATACAGGTAACTGAAACCACAATACAGCTCAGTTACACATGTGCTGTGTGCAGCCTACCTGTGACACATTGGACACATGGACTAGTTAGCACCAATAGGCCCAGGTCTCTTGGATGTGTGTCTGCCTGTTATGTGTCTGTCAATGTGTGTATGATGGTATTTCACACTATGTATTATCCATATACGACCATTACAACCATCATTACCATACTGTACATGTCTGTGGATGTTCTGCATGTAACATGTAACCTGGTACACACCTCACCCTAAATGTTGTGTGGTGTGTGCAATGAAAGCCATACAGTTCAGTAGCACTACATACCTAGGTAGGGGCCTAGTCACAGTGTTGCCATGCAAGAGTGTTCATGTATGTGGATGGGTCTACATATGGTAGCAGATTATACATGTCCCAGCGGGTCACCTGTCTATGTGGCACATACAATAGCTGTCAGACAATCCTGTTACATGTGTGTAACTGTACTCTGGATACGTCACAGCCATGGTGTCACCACAGTCCCATAACCCTTGTGGAATATGACTGCAGACCATCCTCCTGCTGATAGATATACAACTATTACACAAATGGATAACATTATGGAGATCACAATCACCCAGTGCTAACAGCTGACATGCATCATAGCTGGATGGCTACACTACCTGACATGTATGCATTACACATTACTCCTGACAATGTGTTACACTGCAGTACATTGCTGCACTGTATTACAGTCACTGTGTGCATCAGAACCATATTAGCCTGTCCCTGCATCAATGTTATGGATGACAGGGATGTGGCACAGGCATCATCATATGCACAGGGTGTGTTTCTGGTTTGCCAGAGGCCGAGGGTGGTCCATACATTTGACACCATGTGTGTGGGTGAGGGGTTTAATTATTTGGATGGGGCATGGTGATATGGTGCATGTCGGTATGAGGTTGCCCTACATGTGTTTGTATAGTGTGTGGGTGTGCAAGCACACAGTTCTGCCATGTGGCTGCCCATACAGGTGTTTTTGGACAGCTGAAGACCATACCTGGCAAGGTGTGCAGTTCACCGCCACCAGCCATGGACACACTGACTGTGCCTACCAGGGATTCTACTGGCATGTGCAGGTACAGGCCTTGAGGTGCTGCTCTCCCCTGATGATGACAGATGTCCACTGGAACCATGTCCCGCCTGGGACTGGCCAGGGTCATGTGCATGAGGCCTACTTTGGTGTGGTGTGGACAGCACCCCAGTGATGTGCTGGGGATACTACTTCCAGTACGGGAGTGGATTGGCATCTTAGCACATCCACATTGACCGCCAGATATTGTTGTTTCTGGCCTACGTCCACACGGCTGTCGCCCCACTCCCACCAGGTTTTCAAGCACAGACATTCCACGGTCGAGGAGGCCCACCATCTCACTCCACCATCTATCCATGATCTTGTTTTGTTCCCAGAGGGCAGCAGCAAGTTCATGGATGTTGTCACTTACAGATGAGAAGGCAGCCCTCTGCAGCCTCAGGCCCTGTCTGTTGTACATTTCTATATGTGAAGCAAAGTGCAACACGAACCAAGAATATGTGCCTGTGCCTCCATGACAACATGTGCTTGGTGGTACCAGTTGTGGCACCTCTGCCAGGAGCAGGATGGCCAGCAGCCCTACCACGAGCACCCTGGTGCATCCACCTATGTGGTGGCCTGCCAGACATCTGGCAATACCTGCTGTGGACAGACATAGCTGGCATAGTCATCACACTACCCTGTGCACTGCCACTAACTGCCACCTGTCCCTCAGCTCTGGCCACTGGTGATGGGGTCTGTATAGGCACTGCAACTGTGTGCGGGGTGGGGTGGCTAAGAGGGGGATGTCATATTTTTGCACTGTGTCGACTCCTGACTATCCCACCTGTGACTCGATCATGGTCTCATCATCATCAGTGTCAGTGTGCACACCAACATCAGGTTGCCTGCAGGAGGGACTCTGACCCACCTCACCACCTGTGGGGGATAAAAAGAAATGGACTTTAAGACCTGTCCAGCATTGCATAACATTACATACACACACACACACACACACACACACACACACACACACACATACACACTCCACCTTAATACCTACCTATCTGTGATGCTACAGACAGCCCCATGATTATTCCCTTAAGTTGCCCATCATGCATCATGCCTGGTGACATACACTCATTAATGCCACTCATTAACATCTTATTCCTTTAAATCCCTACAAAAGTGACCACAACACAAGACCTGTTACTCCATTCACTCCATGACCTGAGTGTAGTACTGTTTACATGGCCTCACTGCTGTCATTCAGTGTTCACTCTGTGTATGTTGGGACTTTGTGAGCTTGGCCCCTATATGTGAGGGGCTGATACTTTCCCTCCATAATGTCACACACTGTAGTGTCATGTGTAAGGATTGCTCAGTACATGCCTGGCATGCTGCTCAATCAACCTATCATGTGACAGCTGTGATATATGTATACACTCTCTGCTGTTGTCTAGTAATTCCCCAATGCATCTGTAGTGTCATTCACCTCCCTGCTGTATGTGATATTGAGGGTATACCAGGTATCTACTTTCCCTCCCAGTGCATGTTCCATGCTGCATACATTATTAGACCATCAGCTGTCCTGTGATTACATATCAGACAAATATTCCTGTTGTGTCTTGTGTCAGTTCATGTCCATGTACTGCACTATCACAAAGGGAAGTACTGCCAAATCATAAACTCCACAGTCATACATGTGCATACATGGACACCCACACAACCACACACACATGCACACACACACATCCTACATGCAGCATCCTCCCTCCTCTACACCACATTGAACCTACAGATGACATGAACATCCACCCACACAGACACACACACACACAGACACACATACAGCTGAGGTTGCACAATGATAGTACACACAGTCCTCCCATTACCCATCTGTCAACATGCATAACGTATGGTACACAACAGCATGCAGTGCAGCTATAGTCAATCCATGCTAGCAACAGTATACATGGGTGTGAGGCATGGCCTGTGTTAGTAGGTGATACCCCTTCCCCTGTGGAACACTGCACCCATGTACACAGTTGTGCTGTGCACCTGTTATGCACCCTGCAATGTACTGTGCACCACAACTCACAGGTGTACATCCCATTGCTGAATGTGCAGTACTGTGTCAGTTATGTCAGCTGTAATGCTCACAGACTGTATGTTTTCCTGTAGAACATACCTGGGATGATGTGTGATCATATGTCAGTTGTGAATGCTTGATGTGTGATTTACAGCTCTCAACATTAGCAGACCATGTATGAGCAATCCAGTAGTATTACACTGGCAACTGCCAGATCATACCGTGGCTATGGGGTGTCTGCACACTCTTATTGATGTGATGCACCATTTCTTGATCTGCCATGGGACAACATCGTTACATATATTAACAGTACATAGACTGATATGTGCCATATGTCCTGTACATCCACATGTAGTGTCTACTAAAGGTGTTAGATGTGCGGATGCTAACCGCATTGCATACAGTTGTGTATGCGCCTATGTGTGCACACGATTATCATGACATTTTGTTGCACCCATTGTTATGTGTACTACAGCAGTCATTGTTCCTGTCAGGGGTATACTAGCATGGCCCATCTGCATTTGCTTGTATATGGTCAGTCTGCCCTACACATGTTC
This sequence comes from Protopterus annectens, assembly GCF_019279795.1. Lineage (NCBI taxonomy): Eukaryota > Metazoa > Chordata > Ceratodontiformes > Protopteridae > Protopterus > Protopterus annectens. The sequence goes on from NC_056728.1 coordinate 778,607,083, forward strand.
CCCAACTCTGCATGATTGCAAGGCCTACTCATATGCACACCCCTTGGTGTTCACACACTGCTGACACTATTTATGCGAGTGTAAAGTTATGTCTGCCACAGTTATTGGTGTGCAGATAAAGCCATTCTTACCATCCTTATGGCTCCCTGCTGCAGTACACTGGTGTGTCATGCTGACACCCCCTCCCCACCTTCAGGCATTTTGCAGATGCTTGAAAAGTATGGGCCACACATGTGTGTCAGTTTGCAGTGTCCTATATACTGAGCAGCATGTGTTACAGCCAAGTCCCAGCTAATAATGTGGACCACACTAATACATTATACCATAATGTACATCTGTAACAGTTGCCATTGTAACACTGGTATATAAACTGTTGGTGCACTGCACAAGGGTGATGTTTCACATGTGCCCCTACTGTAGTCTGTGTGTGCCACCATTATGTTAATCCCTGTGGACAAATTCCACAATGACAGGATGTTACTTATCCCACAGGCGCCTGATATACCTTTCCAACACCCCATCCTGGTCATCACTGTGATGCAGTGCATAATAATGACAATAGGTGAACATGTACAGCATGCATTAAGGGTAGGTGTGTTAGATGTGTGCATGGCATATACTATAGCCAGTACATGCCCAGTGTATTGGCAAGTATCAACATAAACAATATTCACCAGCTACAGGCTGCTGCCATGGTGGTATAACGGAGGGACCTGCATAAGAGTGTGAGAGATGCAATGTTAGTGGCCACAGCTGTGGCATTGCTACAGGGTGGGTGCAGAATTACAGTACATCAATAGTACAAGTCCACAATACTAGCATTATGCACATCTGTTTATTACTACTATGCATCAACAAACAATAGTTATGACATATCAGATATGCGTACTCTACAAGGCAGAGGTACAGATATCTATGAAGAGGATGAAGAATGGAAAAGCTGTTGGCCCAGATGACATACAAGTGGAAGCTTGGAGGTGTTCAGGGGAAATGGCAGTGACATGATTAACCAGATTGTTGAATAGAATCTTGGAATGTGAGAGGATGCCTGAGGAGTGGAGGAAAGGTGTTTTGGTACAGATTATACAAATAAGGGTGATGTGCAGAGCTGTAGTAACTACAGAGGGGTAATACTGAACATTCACAGCATGAAATTATTGGAAAGAGTAGTGGAAGCTGGTTTAAGAAGGGAGGTGATTACTAGTGATCAGCAGTATGGTTCCATTCCCAGAAAGAGCACTACAAATGCAATGTTTGCTCTGAGACTGTTGATGTAGAAGTACAGGGAAGGTCGGAAGGAGTTGCATTGTGTCTTTTGGACTTAGAGAAAGCATATGACAGGGTGCCTAGAGTGGAGTTGTGGTATTGTGTGAGGAAGTCAGGAGTGGCAGAGAAGTATGTAAGAGTGGTACAGCATATGTACAAGGGTAGTGTGACAGTAGTGAGATCTACAGTGGGAGTGACAGATGCATTTAAGGTGGAGGTGGGATTACATCAAGAATCAGCTCTGAGCCCTTTCTTATTTGCAGTGGTGATGGACAGATTGACAGACTAGATCAGACAGGAGTCCCTGTGGACTATGATTTTGCAGATGACATTGTGATATGTAGTGAGAGTAGGAAACAGGTTAAGGAGACCCTGGAGAGGTGGAGATATGCTCCAGAGAGGAGAGGAATGAAGGTCAGCTGAACTATGTCATCATATATGTGTGTGAATAACATGGAAGGATAGAGGAATTGTGAGGATGCAGGGAGTAGAGTTGGGGAAGATGGATGAGTTCATATACTTGGGATCAACAGTTCAGAGTAATGGCGAGTGTGGTAAAGAGGTAAAAAAGAGAGTACAGGCAGGGTGGAGTGGGTGGAGACGAGTGTCAGGAGTGATTTGTGGCAGACGAATGCCAGTAAGAGTGTAAGGGAAGGTCTACAAGAGGGTAGTGAGACCAGCTATGTTATATGTGTTTGGGACAGTGGCACTGACAAACTGGCAGGAGTCAGAGCTGGATGTGACAGAGCTGAAGATGTTAAGACTTGCACTGGGTGTGATGAGGGTAGACAGGATTAGGAATAAGTATAGTAGACAGTCAGCCCAGGTTGGACAGTTTGGAGACAAAGCCAAAGAGGCAGAATTGTATTGGTTTGGACATGTGCTGAGGAGGGATGCTAGGTATATTGGGAATTGGATGCTAAGGATGAAGCTGACAGGTAAGAGGAGATGATAAAGGCCTATGGTAAGGTTTATGGATGTGGGAGAGAGAAAATGCAGATGGTTGGTGTGACAGAGCAAGATGCAGAGGACAGGAATAAATGGACACAGGTGATCCACTGTGGTGACCCCTAACTGGAAAAAGCCAAAAGAAGACGAAGATGCTCCACCTATACAGATGCAGATGCATATGCAAATGTGGTCTACTGATGTTTCCTGTGGTCTTACCTGCACGCTCCTCAGCCGGTGTGTGGGTAACACCTATCTCCATAATACTGTCTGATACTTGTTGTACATTGGTATGGGCAGCTGCCCCGAGGCTGCTGAGGAGCTGTTCCACGCGTGTCAGGGGGATGGGTTGCATGACCCCCCCCCCGTTGCAAGGTGATCCCCCATACTGCAGCAACACACCTGTGAGCATTGCGAGGCATTTCAGAGCAACGATGCTGGACCTGCTCATAACTTCGGTTATGGTGTCCAACATCATTGACCCTGTGGATGAGGTCGTTCTCATGTGCTGCTCATGTGCATGCCTGCCAAACAGTAACGTATTGTGATTGTTGAGGTAGCTGAGGATGATCTCAATTTCCTCTGCGGAATATGATGGAAGCCGCCCTACGGACATCTTGCCTGAAAGACATAAAGATGGAAACAGGTCTCAGCAAATCATACAGCAAGGTTACCATAGTTCTCAATACACATTTCTGTCCACCCCTCAATCTGCAAAACAAACTATTCACACAACTCAATAGGTATGGCACACTTTAACTAACAGTGAGATATATAGGTATTGTATTGTAACACACTTTGTGCTATGTGTCTGTGGCCATGTTCCCTGTGTGGACACTATCATTGCCGGTGTGTTACAGACTATTCACCTGCATGGCATTGTCAGGGCCACTATGGTTCCATATATGCATGTGGTATGCTTGTTGTGGGATTGCTGCACATCTGACGTTCTGTGTTATTGGGAATATCTATGCATACTTTTGGATATGTTCAGGGATTATGTAGTATATTACTAACCACATATGTTCTATAACAGTGACACGGTAGCATGTTTAGGCGATATTTGGCAGCAGAGCCACCTCTCCAACCTCATCTGGCCATGTTACCAGGCCACATCACATGTGTGACCAACCCTGGGGCCTCCTCAAATACTGGTCCGCACTGCCTTCAGGTGTCACCTCTTTAGGGGGTGGTGTCCCCCCCGGGGGCATACACAGATCTGATCCTGTAACCCATGGTCAGGTCCAGGGTTTGGTGCTTAGGGAGCTACACACAGACCAAGGGGATATGCTACAGCATCTTGAGGCCTTCAGTACAGTCACAGGCCCCACATGCTACTCCTGCTCAGCCTCAAGACAAGGCACCTTCAGGTTCATGCAACTGCTGTTGTGACTGCCAATGGGTGGGAGCCTTAGTCCCATTGTTTCCATATGGGGGATCATGTGGCTTTCACATCGCAGATGACACTCACCATCCAATGTGTTTACCCACCATATGTGTCATATACCACCCTTGTAGGCTCTGTTCTCTATCTACCAACCCAACCCACCTCCACAAATATACCTGCTATCCTTACCTGGATTCACAATCCCACCTTCACAGACAAGTACAATGTGGTCCCAAAAAGGGGTTTACAAGTGACATACCTGTCCATGTTGCACACATTTACTGCAGTATATTTGTGTGCATTGATATGTGTGATATCCACTACCACATAGCACGCAGCACTGTGATGCAAACATATATGTGTATATATATGTACATATGTGTGTGTGTTTGTATATATGTAGACATAGACATGTATATATCTCTATATATCTGTAGATATATATTATGTTGTATATCTGTGTTTATATATACATGTAGGTGTCTTTATATCTGTAGACATACATGTATGTATATATCAATATATATATATATATATATATATATATATATATATATATATATATATATATATAGGGTACATTCAGACATCAGGTCCACAATCTCTGACTCTCCTTCCTGTACAGCTGGAGTGTTCTGCCTTGCTACACCACAGACAGGTGCCACATATGGACACAGCCTAACATCAGGGGAGTATATATATATATATATATATATATATATATATATATATATATATATATAGTTCCCTATCAGAAGCCTGTAACACTATAAGCTTGAAAATCAAAATCCTGAAACCAAAAGCCTGAAAACTCAAAATCCCGAAAACCCAAAATCCTGAAACTCAAAATCCTGAAAACACAAAATGGACTTACTGACATCATTGTGGCTTTGCTATTGTTAGCCCTGTGGTGTTAGGTCATGCTGTTCAGGTAAGTGTGGTTGGTTTTATGTTAGGTTAGGGCGGTTTAAGTGAGTTAGGTTAGGCGCAGGTTAGGCATGTATGCAATAGTGACAAAAATTAGGGTTAGGGGCGGTTTAAGTGAGTTAGGGTTAGGGCGCGGGTCAGGTGAGTGTGCGATAGTGACGGGCCTTAGGGTTAGGGTCAAGGTCAGTCGGTAGATATTATTGTCTTTGTATTGTCATATTAGCATTATTTGTGTTTTCAGGATTTTGAGTTTCAGGATTTTGGGTTTTCGGGATTTTGAGTTTTCAGGCTTTTGGTTTCAGGATTTTGATTTTCAAGCTTATAGTGTTTCAGGCTTCTGATAGGGAACTATAGATATATATATATATATATATATATATATATATATATATATATATATATATATATATATACAGATTGCAGGTACACCTATTACACACCTATGGCATTTCAGCATGCTACATTACACATTAACCTGAGTATCCTGCAAGTGGTAGGCTCTGGAGCCCACGTATCCCTCATTATGCCATTACCTCCACCACTGGTTATTGCCCACACTACTAGACATGTTTTCCATTACACAACACACACTATGATGGCTTACATCTTGTCAGTCAGTGCTGCTCTGCACAGTCGATGGGTATGGCCCAGACTCTAGTATCCATCTCATTTGCTCAACTGAACATCATTACAACAACAACACCTGTTGGCACATATAAATCATTCAACATCATCTATCCCATTATTATGGCCCAAGTACTGTAGTCAGTTACATGCATATATACTTCACATACCTGTTGTGAGTGATGTCTGTGGCCTTAGCCTATAGCTCTCTCTCTCAAATCCCTACATCATTTGGGCATGGTCCTTTTACCTTTCCTGTATGGTGGACATCCTTCCTGCATGTGGGCAGCAGTGTTACAGACAGCAAGTAGCAATACCTCTCAGAAGAGGACTTGCAGTCTCAGGGCTGCTGCATATTTGTATAAGGTTACAGAACTATAGACAGAGTGTGAGTAGCGTTGGTATATGCATTGTATAGCACCAGTTTTGCAGGGTTTGTGTACATACTAGTTTAACATGGACTGCAGTCTGTCTGCATAGCTCTCAACTGTGGGCCTATGTTTTGTCTGCCCACCACACAGGTCTTGTGTCAGATATATCACTGGCAGTGTGTGTGTTGAGTGCTATCAGTAGGTGGCTACATCCATGTTTTCTTCCCCAACTCCAGCCATTCTGCCTACAGTATGAACTACAACCAGTTGTGGGAATTATTGGCACCTGTGGGGTTTAAGTATGCCCGATTTCCCACACTTTCTTGTGATTGGACAGTTTTGAAAAGGCTATGCTATGGACACACTGGTTTACCTAATGTTGGCATTGCTTAAAGGGGCAGATTGAGGTAGCCGGCCTACACATTGGTAGGCTGACCTGTGCAATGCTTAATGTTGCTTACTATCTAATTAGCATTATATTTTCCTTTTGACATTGATTTATGATTTGTTACATGTTATATCTGTGTCTGGTATCTGTGGTTCATGTGTACGTACACAGTATGGGGTCCTGGGGACTTCAACACTTTATTACACTAACGCCTCACATCTGGCCTAACTGCAGTACTCCAGTTCACATATTTATGTTATGTATCTAAAACCGTTGGTGTAAACAAAGTCACACGTGAAGTCTATTGTTATTACCAGGGAAACATTCGTCCCATGTGGGACGACCCAAAAATTGGGTGATTTTCTTTGCGGCAACACCATGTCTAAAAAGGTAAGCATGGCTGTGTTCATATGTGTATGGACAACAGCATGTGGAAGGCCTACGATACTTGGGTCAGGACAACGTACAAGATGAGTCCCGAGGGGAGGAGGAGTGGAGGGTGGACAAAGTGTGGTGGTGTGGTAGGTGGTAGCTACAGGCCGGTAGCCAGAGAAGGGATGGTGACTGCATGTGTGCAGCGGGGGGGGGGGGGTTTAGAACTGTGGGTAATGACATTATGGGTCAAGGAGAGGCTGGGTTGGATGGGTCTGTACTGGTCAGTCCGCCTAGTCGGTGGGGGAGAGGGGAATGAAATATATGCAAATAACAGATAAATGACAATATAGTTAAACCATTTCTATAGATCAAACAACATACATTAAACTTGGTAGTGTATTGCAGGGCAGATGTGTTTGGCATTGGGGGGGTTGCCAATTACTACAGTACATATATTGTTTGGGGCCTCCCAATGCCATTAACGGTGCATGTGGACATACGTGTTTCTGTTAATCTACCATTGCTATCTACGGATGTATGCCCATATATACCTATATAGGTATATATATATTTTCTTACATATTTCTAACTATGTCCATATATAGCTAAGGAGAAATATATTTGCATACATATATGTAACCTGCTGTGTATATGTGGACATATAGGTGTTGTCATATATATGTGTAGATGTCGGCATTTGCATGTATATATGTTCATATATATCTATATATATATATATATATATATATATATATATATATATGTACGTATGTTCATAAACATTAAAACTTGCTAAGCTAGCATTCTGCCAGGGTCGAAGGTCAGCTTTGCTTCAAGCCACACTGAAGTTTCAAAACTACTTTACATTTAAACATGAATTAATCCTCTCTACTATATGATTAATAGAATAAAATGCATTATAAAATGCATTATATACTACTTCACTTTTAAACTAGCATTTCTCATGTATTCAAATACACATTTTTCTAACATTTTCCCCCCTATTAATACTTTTTATTCTATTTTGAAGTATGCATAGTGTCATTTCATCTCCCAACTTCTTCCACTTAGGATTTTCAGCTAGGTGAGTCATTCAATCTATACTTCAGAAAAAATGTCATCTGAGATCAATCTTTCAATCTCAATATCTTGGTACAGTTTCAGTAACAGATACATCAATAAAATCTTTGATTAATCTTTTTATGCATGGAATTCCACAGCAAACACATGCTCCTATTAGGAGTATACCCACACAAATGGCAATCAGAATATTCATTAGGATGGAACCCACCCCCCCAATAGATTCTGAAAAAAGTCCATCAGTGGGTTTGGGCCTGGTTCAGTCATGGCTGATACTTGCTGAATTACCTCTAGGTGGTTATTAATTTCATGCCTATTATCTGGTATGTACGCACAGCATTCTTCTTTGACAAGCGTGCACGTACCACCTCTCGCCGCTAGGGTGAAGTCAAGAGCCATTCGATTTTGTAGCGCAACAGTTCTCATTGCATTCAGTTCATCAGTCACCAGTTCTAGGGCAGAAAAGGTTGCATTACTCATTACTTCGAGAAGTTTTGACAACTTCCTCAGCTCCCAGATCGATTTGACTGCTCTGTAGGCTGGGAATATTCCTGCCCAGGATATAACACTGTCACTCAAGTCCATATGAGTCAATTTGCTTTTATCTTTCACAGCATTATGATCTTTCCAGCCAGCTTCGATCTTTCCGACTGGATTCATAGGTTTTTCAACTGGACCTTCAGGTTTTCGAGCTGCTTCTCTCATGTTTCGTATCTTACCCAAAGGTAATTCTGCAGTATGTCTTATTGCTGGAACCAAATAACCCAAAAAACAACTGCCGGACAAATTCTCAGGTAACCATTTATATGCCTTTTTCCCACAAATAAAATAACAGTTTTCTACTTTAGTACTAATACGCATCAGCCCTGCATGAAACATTTTCTGATCTATAACTGACAATTGTTTAAACAAAACTGGATTTTTGCGAATGTCATTCATAGTTGTTTTCAATGAGTTAAAATATGAGTCATAATTAGTATTGCAAAAAGTATTGCCATTACCATTCTTAATATAACATCAGTAAGATATGGTTATATTACAATTGCTCCAGCCCACCTGGAGGGTATCATTTTTATAAAAACATACAACTCCTTTTTGTGTGACAGGTAAAAATAAAGCTATTTTGTCCTGTGATCTCACAGTTCTGTATCGAAGAGTAAATTCTCTCAAGTCTCATTTATCCCCAAAGGGAGAGTGGACATTATCATTCCTCCATATGCTGTTGGTATAGCTGTACAAACCCAGCAATTTGAAATGTTCATAGTCTCTGCATATACACGTTTCATGGCTAGGTACGTGTTAAAATTTGGATGCCAGTCTATAGACGTTTCGTCACGCCTTCCCACTTTCACTTGTGTGGCTGTGTGTAGGATAAACCACAAGAGGAAAATTGTCACAATTACAGTCAATAAATGTACACTCAACAAAATGATTATGCAACATCTCTGGGGTTGATCTAAATTTCTATTCGCTTTGTTTTTGGCCATCTCGGTCTGGTTGTGTATCAGTCACAAAGTTTTTATCAAGCTGAAAGTTCTTTACCGGTTTGCAATGTGTCAAATGAACCCAGGACGTCCTCTCGGCCTCTCTAACTGCAGTAGGTGTTGCCAACAGAACCTGGTACGGTCCCTCCCACTTTGGACTCGCCCAATTCTTCCTTTTCGTCACTTTCAGCCACACGTATGTCCCAGGGGCCAAGACTGCTTCCATCGGTCTGATCTGTTCCTTATCTGAAAAAGAGTTAAACTGCAAAACAGATTTATTTGTTAACAGTTTCCTCACATAACTAGCTAATGAACTGTCAGCCTCTTGCTCTGCAGGCATGAGAGATTTCCACTGAGGCACATAATATGCTCTCCCAAAAACCATTTCAAAGGGAGTCAAACCCTCGTCAAAGCTACCAATTCTGCTGCCTGTGCAGATAAGTTGTGTGGTAAGGATTGAGCTTCTAAAATTTCAGTGTCTGTAACTACTGCATACCCTACCAGATTCTTCCCTGTAGGATCCCGTCTGCATGAGCCGTCCATGTAATATGTCACCTCGGCATTATCCAAAGGCATATCTTGAGATCTTGTCTAGGTAAAACTAACTGTTCAATTTCCTGCAGGCAGCTGTGTGGTGTGCCCTCCGCAGGAGTTGGAAGTAATGTTGATGGATTTAATGTCATACATCGTTCAATTGTCATATGAGGTTGGCTCAGCAGTATAGTCATACACGAAAGATGTCTAGCAGGGGAAAGGTATGCCACTTTTTCTTGCAGTGAAATTATTGCAACTGCATGAGACACTCTCAATGTGAGAGGGTGGAATAACACCACTGAGGCCAAAGCCTGTACTGCCATTGCAGCTGCAACTACTGCTTGTACACAGTGAGGTAAAGATCGTGCCACTGGATCTAACTGTGTTGAATAATAGGCTATGGGGTGTTGCTTATCCCCATGTTGTTGCGCCAATACTGACGTCATATATCCTTGCTTACAATCTACGGTGTGAAAGAATTGTTTATGATAATTTGGAAGTCCTAAAACCAATGAAGAAGCTATCAACTGCTTCAACCTGCAGAAAGCCGTTTCTGCTTTGGGTGTCCATTGTAAGATATCTTGTGCTGCCATTGGTGTCTTATATATCAAGTCAGTCAGTGGAGCAGATTCCAAAGCATAATTTGGTATCCAGCTCCGACAAAAATTAGTTGTACCCAAGAAAGACATCATTTCCTTCTTGGTTGTTGGTTTGGGTGCTTGCAAGATTGCTGTTTTTCTTTCCTCATCTAATATTCTACCTTCATTGGATATTACATATCCCAAGTATCTAACTTGTTTTCTCCAAAGTTGTAACTTACTTTTGTTTACTTTGTGTCCTTGTGTTGCTAAAAATTTCAATAATGCTACAGTATCCTCCCTGCACTGTTGCTGGGTGGGGGCTGCTAGCAAGATGTCATCTACATAAAGTAGAATTTCACTACCTCCCGGTGGGGTAAACCCTGTCAGGTTGCTAGCCATTTCTTGTGCAAATATTGTCGGACTCTCACAATATCCCTGTGGTAGTCGAGTATAGGTATACCTTTTACCCTGAAATGTAAATGCAAACCAATATTGACTATCAGGATGTATAGGTATTGAAAAGAAAGCATTGCTGATATCTACTACAGAGAAATACTTCTGTTGCGGTTCTAAATCGTTTAACAAAGTATGTGGGTCTGGCACCGTAGGTGCTCTAGGTATTACTGCATTATTTACAGCTTGTAAATCTTGTACCATCCGCCATTCCCCATTTGCTTTTTTAACAGGAAATAGGGGTGTATTACATGGTGAATCAGGAGATTCTAACAGTACTCCTTTGAGTAATGCTGCTATTATAGGCTTAATTCCTATTTCTGCATCCTTTCTCAAAGGGTATTGCCTTTTCTGTGGTCTAAAACTGACTTTGTGGTTATTGTAACTGGTCCTGCTGTTCGAATAAGTCCTACATCTGACTTGCCTGTTGACCAAAGAGTTGTTGGAATTTCACATAAGGCCTTTTCTTCTTCTTCTAATAACGCTAATCAGCTGTCCTCACTAGATTGCAAGTGTACAGCTGGATGTGTCTGTGTTAACCAATTCAGTTTTTGTTTTTGTATCCCTTGTTCTGATAGTTCTAAATCAGTCTGTTACTCCCATCTTGTTACTTTTTCTCCTAAGTCTGCCCATTTGACACTTTTGTTCTTTGTCAAGCTGACATGTGGTAATCGATTTGATCTATACAATGCAAGGAATTCTTGAGGTAATGAACAGCTAACTACACTGTTCCCCTCAGTATCCCAGTACAAAGTACGCAAAACCAATCTAGTTGCACGATTTCTAAACAATTCTTGCTCATACTCTATCAGGTCCTGGTGTAGTACAGTAGTATAGAGTACAGTGTAACAAATGTTGTCGATCAGTGTCAAGGGAGGGGGCTTTACTGATGGCTACATTCATCAGCTCCTCGGTTACTGCCCCTGGACCAGTCGTGACTAGGTCCTGGCTGTACCAGTAAAAAGTTTCACCCTCCGATCGCACTACAAAGGTATCCATTTGTCTCTGTGCCTCCATACCTTGTACAGTTGGAACTACTGCTGTGCCAAATATCTGCATAAGGTCTCTGCCCAATAGGTTTACTGGACACTTTGCAGAAACAACAATTTTACTTCTCTGGGTCATACCTGAAACAGGGTCAGTTATTGCTATATCATGGGAAAGTGGTTCCCTATATAGCTGTCCATTTGCTAATTTCACTAGTATATAATCAGGTGATTCAGAATGTTCTGGTAACTTGGAGGGGTGTATCAAAGTCCGTGACGCTCCTGAGTCACACAGGAATTTAACTTCCCTTCCCTCCACTGAGGGAATCCCCCATCCGAAAGTTAATTTTACGAAATTTTTAGATGTAACTTCCGGTTTCGTATCTGCTAAGTAGAGCTCTAAGCTCAATAATGCTAAGTCCAAAATTTCACTTTCTTCATCCTCCATATCTACTTGCACTTCTTCTACTCCTTCTATCACATTTACATTTGTTTTCTGTTTATTAATTTTTCCTGATGATTTCTGACTTTCACATGATGTATCTTCACTATCATATAGTCAGTCCTCATCTCCCTTATCTTCTGTAATTACCTTTTTGTTTTGCTTACAATCCCTTGCTAGATGTCCCTTTTTCCGCACTTGAAGCACTCACCTCTCTTTTTCCTCTCTTCAAAATCTTCTGATCGTTTGTCAGACTGTTTGTTTCCCTGGGCATTCTTCTTGCCCTTTTTACCTGACTGTAATACAAACACTTCAGCTCCATCTTCAGCAGTGAAGACTTGCGCCTTCTTTTTCTTTTTACTATTAAAATGTCTTTCAGCATGTCTAGCATATTCGAGTAAGGCTTGCAGCCTCCCTGTTCGATGGTCTATCATATGCTTCATAATGAAGCTACTAATAGGTGCAATGCAACCTTTCAAAAATGCATTTTTCAATTGTTGTTCATACGGGGAATCATTTGTTTGGTTCTCAGGAACCGACATACCGCTATGATTATTAAAACACTCTAATAATCTAGCATAGTACCCATCTATTGTCTCATTTTCCTGTTGTATGCATTGATTAATGCAAGTCCAGTCTGCTCTAGGTTTCCATTTCTCAGAGATTCGGTCTGTTAGAGCTTTCATTCTGTTGTCTAACTCTGCCATTATGTGGGAGTGGTCTAAGCTCTGCATTACGAGGATTCCAGGTGCCACAAATCATGTGCAAATCTGGAACTATAATTTGTCTTACTACTTTTCTACTTCTTCCCCATTCAAGTGGTAACTCAACCTCATGCCTTGTAAATCTTCTAAAAATTTCGTAAAATTAACTTTCGGATGGGGATTCCTCAGTAGCCTTCCGGATATCTTCCGGTGTCCATGGTCTATATACTAAGAGTGTTGGGTTTTGCCCTTCCTGTCCTGCCTGAGGATTTGGAACTTCTATAAGTGGGCATATTTCTTCCTCACTCTCATCCTGTAGGTTTCTCTCTATTTGATATGATTCTGTGTCCCTATGTGTTTTACGTGTTCGGGACCTAGTTTCAATAGGATCTCTAACAAATGGTTGTGTTCTTGCTGAAACTTCAGGATAACGCGGAGGCGGACCAGCTTGTCCACTCGCTTCATATCCTGAAAAGGGTAAGGGAGGAGGAGGAGGAGCTGTCGCTATTACCAAGTTATTATCTTCTTTGTCTAAAAACAATGTTTTTGAATTTTTAAGCTTCTGTTCTCTACGATTTTCTTCCTCAATCCACCTGTGTGCCTGAGGAATGCCTAGTTGGCGTTGCTTTTTTGCCTGACCTCCCGCATCAGATTTAAGCTGTTTAAGGAATTTCACAAGTGAAGTTTTATCTAGTTTACCATCAAATTCATATTTGTTAACCCATTTCGTATAATACCTAACGTTATCGGAACGTTGTGATTGCATGTATTTTGCATCTTCGGTTAGGGGCGGATCTCGCGATGTCTTAGTGCACTGATTACCCATGGCAAAGAAAATGTTATGTAACCCTTTTTTATCACGTGATATCAAATTCTCAGTTCCTGTTTGCAGTGTATCTAGAATAAGTGCCTACCTTATTCTGTTACCCTGATCTATGACCAAATATACAGTACTTCCTTTTGTCCCTGATCTGCAAAACAAATCTTGACAACAATATACTGTAACCTAGTCCCTGATCTAAAACAGAAAAAAAGCAAATTCTTCCTACCTGAGCCTCCGGTATTGAACTGTCCAATGTCCACTCTTCGGCCACAGATCAGAAAGTGGCCAGCCTCTTTAAACGACAATTCAGTCGGAGGTCTTTTCACCCAAGAAGAACCGTTTCGGTAACTTCTCCTGCGGAGTATTCGACCACCGGTAGACTCTAATCTGCAGCTGTCTGAGGGAATTTTCTGGTCCGAAGGGGCAAACTGTTAAATAAAATCAAGAATTCAATGCACAGGAGGTTCAGATTCAAAAGTTTACTAGTGTACACCAGGAGACAAAAAACATACAAGTACAGAATTTTGTCTGACATGAAACAGGAAGCACACAATTTTATATAGGTTTAACATTCAAGCTATGCCCACCTTACTGACGTGATATGTCACAGGGCATCTACATCACTTTAGCTTACAGTCTTCTATTCATTAAATCTGCTGATGCTGTATATTTTAAAAAAGTTTTCCTCTGGATACAATATGGCCTTGCTATCCACCTGGTCAGACATAATGTCTTTCTGTAAAGTTACTTCTTCAAGGTTTCATATCAGTTCGAATACAATAGCAGATTCTCTTAATACATATCTTTGTTCTCTGTTACACTTTCTCACACAGCTGCTATCTCAGTAATACATATACAAGGCCAAATCATCCCAGCAGGAAAGAGCAGAAGATTTCATTATTTCACATATTTAATTTCCTGACCCAGCAGATAATCACTTGCGAAAAGCATAAACATTAAAACTTGCTAAGCTAGCATTCTGCCAGGGTCGAAGGTCAGCTTTGCTTCAAGCCACACTGCAGTTTCAAAACTACTTTACATTTAAACATGAATTAATCCTCTCTACTATATGATTAATAGAATAAAATGCATTATATACTACTTTGCTTTTAAACTAGCATTTCTCATGTATTCAAATACACATTTTTCTAACACTTTCGAACGCTACCCAACCACGGGGAGGACATGCAGACTCCACACAGAAGGCACTCCCAAGCCCAGCCGAGAATCGAACGGGAGAACCTCTTGCTGTGAGGTAACAACGCTACCGCCGTACCACCGTGTCACACTTGTTAAGGGAAAAAATATAAAAAGTAAAAAAAGTACAATACACTGGTTGCATAAGTGTGCACACCCTTAAACTAATATGCTGTTGTGTGTGCACACCCTTAAACTAATACTTTGTTGAAGCACCTTTTGATTTAATTACAGCATTCATTCTTCTTGGGTACACACCTGCCATCAATTAAAGAGACTCTGATTAATCCCAAATAAAGTTCAGCTGTCCAAGTAGGATTTTCCTGACATTTACTTAGTTGCTACTACAGTAAAAGCCATGGTTCACAGAGAGATTACAAAGCATCAAAGGGATCTCATTCTTGAACGGTATCAGTCAGGAGAAGGGTACAAAAACATTTCCACAGCATTGGATATACCATGGAACACAGCGAAGACAGTCATCAAAAAGTGGAGAAAATATGGGACAACAGTGATGTTGCAAAGAACTGGATGTCCCTCCAAAACTGATGAAAAGACAAGATGAAAACTGGTCAGGGAGGCTGCCAAGAGACCTAAAGTAACACTGAAGAAGTTGAAGGAATTTCTGGCAAGTACTGGTTGTGTACTACATGTGACAACAATCTCCCATATTCTCCATATGTCTGGACTATGGGGTAGGGTTGCAAGAAGGAAACCTTTTCTTACATAGAAAAACATCCAGGCCTGGCTAAAATTTGTAAAACAATACTTCAAGTCTCCCAAAAGCATGTGGGAAAATGTGTTATGGTCTGATGAGACCTAGGTTGAACTTTTTGGCCACAATTCCAAAAGGTATGTTTGGTGCAAAAACAACACTTTGCATCACCAAAAGAACACCACCCCCATGGTGAAGCATGGTGGTGGCAGTATCATGCTTTGGGGTTGCTTTTCTTCAGCTGGATTTGGGGCTTTAATCAAGGTGGACAGAATTATGAACAGTTCCAAATACCAGTCACTTTTGGCCCAAAACCTTCAGGCATCTGCTAGAAAGACGAAGATGAAGAGGAATTTCACCTTTCAACGTGACAATGATCCCAAACATGCATCCAAATCAACAAAGGAATGGCTTCACCAGAAGAAAATTAAAGTTTTGGAATGGCCCAGCTAGAGCCCAGACCTAAATCCAATAGAAAATCTGTGGGATGACCTGAAAAAGGCTGTGCACAAGAGATGCCCTCACAATCTGACAGATTTGGAGCACTTTTGCAAGGAAGAGTGGGCAAATATTGCCAAGTCAAGATGTGCCATGCTGATAGACTCCTACAAAGGAAGACCAAATGCTGTAATTAATTGCAAAGGTGCTTCAACAAAGTATTAGTTTAAGGGTATGCACACACAAAAAGCTTTAGTTTAAGGGTGTGCACACTTATATAACCAGCGTATTGTACGTTTTTTATTTTTTATATTTTTTTCCCCTAACAGATTTTTTTTGTTTTTTAATTGAATTGTACAGGTTATAGGTCACATTAAAGGTGGGAAAAGTTTTGAAATGATTTATTGTGGTCTTATTTTTTTTATATCACAAAAACCTGGCATTTTAACAGTGGTGTGTAAACGTTTTATATCCACTGTAAACTTTTTAAGATTTTTATCACCATAGTCTTCATGCTTTCAATGCCAGTTTTAAAGAAATATAATCATTCAAACCAGACCCTCTATTGGCTTTCAACTTTAAAATCCATCATAACTCAGCCCTTTCTGTATCATTCACTATGTCCCCCATGCGTGCACTCAAATTCACACTCTCTGTTATCAAAAATTTAAAAGAATGCCCATTCCCATGATGCATTATATGTTTCGCTACTACACTAAATGCATTGCCTTTCCTGGCACATTAAGTGGTCCATCATATGCTCACATAGTGTATGATTATTTTTTCCAACATAAAAAATAGTGTATCCCAAACAGTATGCAAGATAAACTAGATGCTTACTATTACAATCCCCCTTCACTGATAAACGAAAACATTGGCTAGAATCAGGATATTCACATCTGTTGCATCCATCAATATATTCACAAAAATTGCACATGCCCACATTTAAAGATGCCATACATATTCTCATCTACATAATTAAAACCTGATCTACTGGGGTAGCATAACATTCTTCTCAAAGATTTCTTATTTTTATTGTGGAATTGGGGTTGAGCACCTACTAACTGTGCTATCTGATCATCTGTTTGTAGTACTGACCAGTGCTTAATGATAATATCTTTGGGTGGAGCACCTACTAACTGTGCAATCTGATCATCTCTTTGTAGTACTAACCAGTGCTTAATGATAATATCTTTCAATGCTCTTATATCACTACTGTATGTGATAGACATACTTAAGGCATTACTATGACCTCCCACCAAATCATCATTCCTATGAGGTGATGAAAAATAGGATTTAGCTCTCGTGTTTCTAAGTGTAGTAGCAAGGCTTATGCCTTAATGAATTTCCCTCTCTTTATACCCTGTTATTCAAATCTTTCCTCAAATAATTTAACCCTTGAACAAATTCACTGCCACCGACATGAAATCTAGAAACTATCACTGACTGTCCTTTAACAGCATTCCAAAACATATGAGATGGGTGGATACTCATCCTATGCACATATGACACCCTATAACATTCTTTTTGGAACAACTTAGTAATGAACCTGCCATCAAACTGTCTAGTAATCTGTACATCCAAATACTCTATGTTATATTCTAAGATGTGGATAACTTAAGAAATGTGGTGGTTCCATGCAGATAATGCATAAAGCACTGTAACTCAGATATTCTGCCTCTCCACAAAAGAAATACATCATCAACAAATTGACAGTAAAAATAAATATGCTGTCCAACTACCTGTGACCTAAATACACTATCACAGTCCCACTGAGCCATGACCATATTGGCATAGCTATAGGCACAAGATGTGCCCATTACACCTGAGGTCTGTAAATAATAGGTGCCATCAAAAATACGTATGTTATACTCCAAGATCATCTCCAGAAAAAGGCATATCAAATATATGTTATTCTCTGTATACCCACTGTACTGGGCAGGAAAAGACTTCACCATATGAATCCCTTCTTTGTTGGGTATCACAGTGAACAATGATTGTGCATCCAAAGTCACCATTAAACAATGAGGAGGAACCAACTTCTCTCTAATGAACTCGTGTAAGTCCTGTAAAAAGTGCTGTGTATCATGCAATACAAACTTATATTGATTCCAAACAGGTCAAAGCATCTTTCCTACATATATAGAAAGGTTCTCGGTTAACCATCCCCATCCAGCTACTATAGGTCTAAATGGATGCAGAGTGAGATGCTTGTGGATCTTAGGCCTACCATGAAGAATGGGTATTAAAGGTGTCTCCGCAGTACAGTTATCAAATAATGCATGTATTATAATACCATGAGCATAGCATTCACTCAGCATATCATGAACTGTTCTAAACCCCTCAGATATATCATTCATATTAACAGTTATATATGCGTTGACATCAATAAGCTTTCCTTTCATGGCAACAAAATAGAACCTACTATCCATAATAACCATTGAGCCCCCTTTATCAGTGGGTTTGATTACTACACTAGCATCATTTATAAGATCATTTAGCACTTGTCATTCCTCATAAGACAAATTAACAAACCCTCTCCACCTATGGGTATTCTGTAATAAATCAGTAGTATCACATTCACACAGCTTACTGAATCTTTCCAATAAAGGGTGGTTACAAGGAGTAAATAAACTTGGTTTCTTCAAAATATTCACATCATGAGCATTCAGAGTCATAATTATATATGACCTTCAACATCAAGTTCCTAACAAACATTTTCAGTTGTAATATAGTCTCTGCCAAATCCGCTTGTTGGGAAAGAATGAATGGCAGTCCCTTCTCCAAAACAGACAGTTCAAAAGCAACCAATGTGCGAAGCTGCACACCATACAATCAAGAAAATGTGGTTGCCCATGACCAGACATTAGTCTGGAACATCTCACAGACAGAGTTATTGGCAGTTGAACTATCTGTTTTGCAGAAGGGACTGTCATTCATTCATTCCTTCCCAACAAGCTGATTTGGCAGAGACTATATTAGAACTGCATAAACTGTCAAGTTGTTTGTAATGCCCAAGGGATCATCTGCACTATATGTGCAGATAACCCAGGCACTTTCCACAATTCACACATATGGCACACTTGTAAGATGTACACACGATTTGCTAGGGGTGACATTCCTCAAGGGCATCTATTGGGGGATGCAGTTTATGCACTGGAGCTCTTGCTCATGACATCTATGAGAAATCCTTACATGTGTTAGTAGTTAAGAAAAGGGATTTTAGGAATGCATTAGCTAGACATGCTCAGGAGTTTAAGGATATAGGAAGTTCATGTTTTTAGTGGTTGAATAAGTAGACAAAACCAAATTTCCAGGACAATTCAATGCTTTTTTGAACATTTAGAATTGAAATGGCAAGTTGTTTTATGGGCCAACATGTCACCAGGGCTCAATGATCATATTTCTATTAAAAATGTATTGAAATACAAATGTATTTAAATGATGGCTGTAATTATTCACAGGGATATATTGTCCTTTAAATATTTTGTTCTTTCAATTAGCTTATAAGACTCATTGGTGTTTTATTTTATGACACTTGCCCCAATTTCTTCTTCTTTCTCAACTACAGTTTTTCACACCTTACTAAACAAGCCCTTAGCCTGTCAATCTCTTGTCACTCTCATATCCCTCTACACCCCCCTCTTGAATGCTACATAGCACTGATCAACACTTCCTTAATATTTACAAAACCAACAAAAACATTGTTAAACTACTTTACGAAAGTATAGTGTCCCAAGCCAGGAACAAACTCCTACCCAATATTCATAACATCAGATCTACAACCCACTTCAGAACTGAACTCAAAAACTACCTGTGATGCCTGTGCACTGGCCCAGCAATCAAGGACCCTCAATCCTCACCACTAACACCAGTGAGGGGCCTCCATATACGGAAAGGATAATAAATACACACACAGTAAAGTACAATTTCCCTTAAGAGTACACAGTGATCACAGTCAGTCTGAGGCTGGTTTCTCCCTTTCTCTCCAGGTCCCCAATAAGACTCCCCACTGACACAGCTATAGGGTCCAGATCTCAGCCTAGTGGGCAAGCTAAAACCTCCAGCACCCTCTCTGTCCAAACAGTGCTTCATGTCCTTGCCCAAGTAGCTGACCCACACACACTTTGAGATAAGAGTTATATACAACCACACACTCCTAGAGAAGGCTGGCACAGGTTTTCCAACTGTGCCCCTTTTCTGCCCAGTCTAAAATGTAGTACCAGCTGCCACCACCCACTAATATTAGATACTCAAAGGCCCTTCTGAAAGGGTGTCCAATTATTACTGTGCAATATTATTATCCAAATGGTGTGGCTGAACAGTCAAGGTTTATTAGAGTGACTTGGTACAGTATCACTATATACATGCAATGTACTCTAGAGCTTAAATTAACTCTACATAAAACAGCCACTGTTGAAAGGTTTAAAAATATTTAATAATAAATAATAAAAACACAAGACAATACTTCTTTCTACACAGTGCTAATCAAGAGTTCAGAGAACACAGAGAAATACTTAAAATAATTCAGTAGAAAAGTTCTGACATCACAGAAAAACAAACTAGTCTAATCTTCCTATTTCCTAGCTATTTCTAAGAGAAACACTAAAGTCTAAGATCCTACTTAAATATAGAAACAGGCAGTGCTGTTGATGTTGGATGTTCTCAAGACAAATGCTCAGAGCTCTCTGATTCTCTCTCTTTAAATTGATAACACAGAGCTGCTGCACATGACATCATTCTTCACACTTCTTTGGTGTTCCCAGGCTAACAGAAACTACATTTACATTCTTTACATCTAGTCAGACATTAGAGCAATAAATGGCATTTATACATGCAAATTCTAGCCATTGACTCTGGCCTCAAAAGAATAGGCAGAATTCCTTCATCCAGACATATCGGCTCTGAATTTTGACATCAAAGACATTCATAAAATGCTTGACTTAGCTTTCTTACAACAGAGTGCACTGTTGCTACATTTTTGCAATGCAATATCCAATGCAGTCTTTTCACATTTAAGAGAACAAGCCTGTGGCTTACATTAATATTTATAAATGACAGAATTATCTACAAAAATCTATCTGGCTAGGCTGGCAGCCTTCACCTGTCTTCACACTACCTACTAAATTCTAGCTACTGCCCATGCCATGACCCTACTTAATTCCTCCCCATTCCCCTCTTTACTTGATATCCTTTCATCCTTCTATTTAGTCCCTCCCTCTCTATACCCCTCTCTACTCCAATACGTTCAACTTTCTACTTCCTATACTGTCTGCTTATTTGCAACACTAACACATTTTCACTACCAGATTATACCTGTTCTCTGTAATAAATTACCTACTGGTGATGTCTCCATATTCATAAAGGATATACACACCTCCAGACTAGTAGTATAACGCATCTGAGATACTTCAGGTACAACTAACATTGGATAAGATGGCAATCCATGTCATAGCCTGCTATAGGTCCCCAACCATGTCCCTAGACTCTCACTCCATGTTCCTAAGCACCCTGGCATCTACCAAAGTCCAACCCAACACTCTCATATTATGAGACTTCAACTACCCCTCCATCAACTGGGAAAACTACTCAAGCATCAATGCACTGGCCCAATGCTTACTGGAATTCATCAGTTCCAGTGCCCTGGCCTAGCTCATTCTTACCACCACTAGAGGAAGCAACATCCTTGACCTGGTTATTACCAACATGGGCAACCATTGCTCTACACCAATAGTCAATTCCTCTCTGGTTAGATCCAACCACAAACTAATCACCATGGAAATCCACATCTCACCCATACCCCTTGGAAATGTATCCACCATGAAAAACGTCTCCAAAGCTGACTTTGGACTCCTAAAAACAGAGGTGGCTAACTTCACAGCACCCATGCCAATGGAAAATAGATGCATGACTGCCAAATCATACACAAATGCACTGTACGGACAAGCACATAAATCCATATTACTAGCCATACCAAACAGAACCAAGACACTCTCCTCTACAAAAAGGAAGCCAGTCTGGTGATCCCCTGCTATTAATAAATTCTACAACAGAAGGAAGAAACTGTTGCAGAAAAAGGTGAAGTATCAAGACTGGAAAAATTCCCTTATTAGTCTCAACAAAAAGTTGTGATGCCTCATCAAAACCTCCAAAGCCAGCTATGAAGGCAGAATTGCGGCAGACACTAAAAACAACTACAAAGCCTGCTTTAGTTATATCAAGAATCTCCATGGCAATACCCAGATTTGCTCTGAGTTACTGCACAATGGTACCTCCTATACTGAGCCAACAGATATTGCCAACATACTGGCTGAGAGATTCAGTGTCAACTTTACCCCTTTTTCCCCCCAAAGGACAAATCTCAATACCGGAAGAATGCCAGGCACCCTGCATTACTGTAGCATAGGTTAAAGCTGCATTGTCTAAGGCCAAGAATATAGCTTCCATGGGACCCGACAATATCCCTGGCTGTGTTCTACATGAATTACAAAGTGAACTGGCACCACATCTGTATGCTCTGTTCACTCACAGTCTCACCTCAGGCTTTGTCCCTACCAAATGGTGCACTGTCATCCCTCTCTATAAAGGAGGAGTGACTACAGACCCTGTTAATTATTGCCCCATTAGCCTGATAAGTCTGATATGTAAGGCTATGGAGCACATCATGATGGACCTAATTAACAAGGATATAGGGAATCTCCAAACTCTAGATCCCATGCAATTTAATTTTGTGAAAGGTAGATCATGCCTGCTCAACCTGGTTGATTTCTCTGAGTCAGTCACCAGAGAGGTGGATGAAGGTAAGGTAGTTCATACAGCCTACTTCGATCTGGCCAAGGCCTTTGATACCATTCCTCACTCAGGAATTATTGATAAACTCACCAAACTAGGCATCAACCCCTATATCGTTAGGTGGGTTGCAAATTGGTTTACAGATAGAACACACAGTGTGAAAGTACTGGACCCCAAGTCAGACTGCCGACCAGTCACGAGCGGAGTCACACAGGGATCGGTCCTGGGTCCTCTCCTGTTTGGCAACTACTTCTCAGAAGTCCAGGCAAACATGGAGGACTCTGGCTGACCAAATCCACAGACGACTGCAAGCTGAGAGCCATTATTAACTCCTCAAGTGAAGACAGACATCCTACAGAAAGGCCTCATTGAGACCAATGATTGGTGTCAAAACCATGGCCTTAAGCTTAATGCCAAAAAATGCGTCATCATCCCCTTTGGGAAAAACTCAGTTCCCACTAATTACCACATCGATGGGAGCCCACTGAACACTGAAGGTGTTATAAAAGATCTGGGGACACAGGTTGGCAGCAACCTCTCCTTCGACCACTACATTGCCACTGTGGTCAGAAAGTCCTTCTATGTGGCACATCTCATTACCAAGGGTTTTACATCCAGGAAGAAAGAGGTCATCACTTCTCTCTACTTTTCCCTCATTAGACTAATCATAGAGTATTATGCCCCATTTGGCATGTACCTCACTAGACACCTGCAACAGCTGGAGAGGCCACAAAAGTACCTCAAGAAGTGGATCCTAGGCCTTAAACACATGTCCTACATGAACAGACTCAAAAAACTCCGGCTATTCTCTGTCTCATATCGTCTGCTAAGAGGCAATCTCTGCTTGACTTACAAATCCATGTCTGACCCAGCTCTGTTAGAAATGCCACATCTAAAGAAATCCCAATCCCTTTGCACCACATGCTCCAGAGATCTCAGCCTCATTACCACAATCAACAGAACATGTTGGAGGGACAGATTCATAACCTCGAGATTTCCCATGCTCTGGAATAGACTTCCCATACATGTCAAGCAGAGCACCTCACTAGCCCTCTTCAAGAGAAATTTGATGAATGGATGGGAAATAGAAAGATCACCTCGGGGGATCACTCCAGTGGCTCTACTTGATAGAGGCACTGGGAACTAATGACGGGTGGCACAATGCCAGGGCATTTCTATTGGCTAGGCTTGTAAAGGCTCTGGAGCCATTAGCCTAGTACACACCTATGAACCTATTATATTATAACGTATTATATTAAAGCTGATGTTTCATTTTACCCTTGTGTATACTTTACATGCAACTTCTGTTATTTTAAATATGTACAACACTGCAGCTATGTAAGTTTTCCTGCTTTATGAATGTGTGATATAACTATGTCATTGTCTCTTGTTTTTTTTGTTTTTTTTGAATTTCGTGTATGTCAATGTCTTGTAATTGTTTGTAGCTTTTCTTCTCAGGTCTCCACAGAAAATGGGCCTTTGACTCAGTAAAGAGAATGAAAGTGCCTAAAAATTAACTTGATATTATTTATTCTTTTATTTGTGGTCTGTGACTGAGTCCATTTGAGAGTGCCATTCAAGTTGTTTATACAGTTGTTTAATTTCATTTTACAATTCTGAAGCATCTAATATTTCCAATGCTGTAATGATAATACTAACTGAAATACGATGCCATACAACAATATAGTATTAACCCATTCACAAATGAGTAGGAACAAGAAATTAACAACTTGAGCTGTGCAAAATCCAATTCTGTAAATAAGCAAGCATTAGCTATCCACTGTGCCCATCAGACTTATATACAAACCTAAGTCACAAAGACATGCAAAGCACAGGGCACAGTCATTATCATTTGCACATGATGAGTACGGGGGTAGGAGGGCAAGGCTGACATCAAAGAAGTGAGTGTGTGCAAGTAAGAAACACATGTATCTATCAGAGTATACAGTGTTCATGGCCAGTAACAACAATGTACAGCAGTCAATAGTACTGTTTAAACAGCTTGCATGTGTGTAAAGTGTTATGAGCAAGCGATTTATTTTTTGTCTATGTGTGTATCTGCATGACAGAATCAAGCACTGTGCTAGCAGTACATCATGGTATCTTGGACAGGAGTGAGCCATGCATGGCAGACTAATCAGTTCAGCGTTGTCACCACCAACCATAAAAAACACCTCTGCCATGAGTTGCACTGGTTCTTCCACTGCCCTGGCTTGAGGTTGGGGTACTATCTTAACATAAGTGATGTCTGCTGGACAAGCTCTCATCAGGACTATGTCCAGAACCATGACCACATGGCCCACTATTTCTGGGTGTGGACACCACTGATGGAGCAGTGGATGTAGAGTCACTGTGGGACAAGGATCTTGCACGTCCATGTCTGCTACCACCAAAACATGGAGCGGCTCTAAAGCCATGTGGAAGAACACCCTCCCCCAACAGATGTCCTATTACAGAAACTGCCCAATACAGTGTGTCATTCATCCTGTGTAAGGGGTTGGCCATATGGTTCAGTGATTCACTCACATCAGAATCCATGATATTCAGTAGTTGCAGTATCTCTTCTGAGGCCTGGGTGGAACATGTCTGTATCTCCACTACAGCCCTACACATATGTCTGATGGCACCTAATGACACACCACCTTCAAGAGGAAAGTGGTCAGCAGGCCTCCTTTAAGCACCCCCTCACAATGGCTATCAGGACAGGCAACTGGCTCTGCAACCAGAGTACCCACTCTAGCTTGATCAACTGTGTTGCCCTCAACCTGTCCCCTAGCAGAAATCACTGTGTCTTGGGTATGCGTAAGCATACTGACTGTGTCCAAAATATGGGCAAGGGATGTGGGAGTCACAATCTTAGTGTCAGACTAATGCTCTGCACACCTAGAATGTGCCCATTCATCACCAGCATCATCATCAGAGGCTACTGATACTCCGACATCAGGAGTTAGGAGTTTCACACTCTCAGGATTACCTATGATAGCAAGCAAGAAACCTAATAAACAGTAAAATGGAGACTAAAATTGATCACATATTTTCCTTATAATAAAGGCTTGTTAAACTTTGTAACAGATGCTAAAGCTACAAAAACCTTATTGTCATATAGACCTGAATCTGCCTTATATACAGTATTAACAATAAACAAATGTGTGCTTACCACGTGCAGGTGGGCTGGCAACTCACAACCCAGAAGTGCCTGTATGAGGGGAATGGAAAGGAAAGAAGTCTGTTAAGTATCACAGTGCAAATGAAACAAGAAAAAGAGAACAGTCCCCTTTACAAGTATAGATTGAAAAGGATCTCATAAAAAAATATTAGAGAACAATTGGCTGTCTACCCCAAACCCAAAGCAAACTCCACTCTTTCTGTATGACTGTAGTCTGACTCATACAGTTATTACAGTTATTGCTGTCTCTATGTATGTATATATATATATATATATATATATATATATATATATATATATATATATATGTATCAGATGTCTTAGATGCATGCATGTAAAGATATAACATTGACACTTTTGCTACTTTCATACCTGGAAGGTCTTGGGACGCTCTGAGTCTGTCGTCCACATCTGCAACAACATCAAGGATTCTGGTGGAACCATCTGACAAGTTATCTTGAGCTTTGATAATGGACAGGAACTCCTCAGTTTCATATATTGCTAGTTCAGTAGGATTACCACCCACCCACCCCCCACAGCCACCTGTTCCTGGGCAATTGCAGAGGTTACTGCGTCAGTTAACTGCTGTCTTATCTGACAGTAGGATCTCCCATGACCTTCAACTGCATTAAGATCATTGACCACCTGCTGCCATATCCTGTGTCTGGCAGTTTGGTCACATCTACCTCTCCCTAACAGAAAAACTCCATGGCAATGTTAGGTCTGGTTTATTACTTCATTTTCTGCATCACTGTATATTGGCTTGCAGGGTACAGATGTCTTCTTGGGGTGCCATATCCCTGTATGAGAAGAAACAGAAAACAGACGCACATAATTACATTTATAATGAACAGACCAGAGTGCTGTGAGCTCCGTTCTGTGTGGCTGTATGCATCCAACATGCACACAAACAATTTCTATGTGTTAAGTGCTCAAGTATGACTATACACATGTTAGGCCCCCCCAGTCCCCCTACTCCCCACCACCAGCAACCCCCTGGCCCCCCACCAATTCCCCAAATTTCCCATCAATCCTCACAACAACAACAAAAGAATAAGTATATTTAAAAATCAGTTATCAGCACAGATGTTATAACAATTCTATAATGGATATAACACGGGTTTAAACTTTATAATACATTGCTGCATTAACAATAGCAATTATAAATGCTACATAGAAAAATAACACCAAAATATTACAGCTACCATATCCAGTGCTGTGGAGGTCTGTCTGGTAGAAATACAAAAAAAGAACATTTTTTCTTTTCCTACTAACACACATAAAAACATCATATCTTACTACGCACTTGCAATACAACCATCTGCAATAAGTTTGAAAACATGAGATAGAAAATAAAATTATTATAATAAATTGGTCATGTAACATTTTGTAGCATAATTGAAGAAATGCAGATATACCTATGGCAAAAGGAAGGGTGAGAAGTAAATAAATATAAAACTTTACAAATGCTTTTTGGCAGTCACTGCACGTCACCTTTTAATATTAAACTAAAAGCATCACTTAAGAAACAACAACATACTTTGGCAATACTGCACTGTAGAAAATAGATAAATCTCCCAAAGTCTTGTTTTATTAGCATTATCAAGCTCTGTGTTTCAAACACTCTCCCCAGTACAATACAAGGGCATTAGCTACATGATTACCTTTATATATAGTGCAGAGTCAGCCCTGTGAGCACTGTATTATGCAAATGAAGCATCATGTCATTAGCAAAAGCTGCATTAAGTGTAGGGAATGTAAACATGGTGTAACGACTTACATGCGCACACCCTAGCAATGCAAGGACCAGCATTGAGAAGTGGTCCCTATTAATAGCTTGCATGTGTCTTTGATTACCTGACTGCAGGAGCAATCAGTGTTCACATTTTCCCCTCTTTGATATACACCTGCTACGGGTGTGTCAGGGAGAAGAGACTTAAAAAGTCTACAAGTCCTAACATTCAAATGCTGGCTTAAGTGTCCACAGTTACTGGCCTTTAGCAGGAAATGTTGATCATATTAAAGGGAGCACTATAAGTATTGTTGAAGATAACATATAGCAAGAAAACAGAGCTAGAGGTGTTATTATAGAAAGCATAGATAATGAAAGTATGCAACAGACAGAAAGAAAGGGATAGACCTGCAGTGATTGCAGTCTTTGTTTAATATTATGAGCACATGCCTATGCTAACTGTTGGCAATATCCCAATCATCCAGACATTCACAGTCAAATGTGAAAGGACAACTTTCATAACTTGCTTCTGTTGCCCTTTCAATGTTACAGGGGTCCAGGAAAGTAAATAATGTGGGAAGAAATAGCCAGGGAATTGTTATGGCTAGGCTTGTATAGGCCCTAGGGCTGATAGCCTAGTACCAACCTATGAACCTATGAACCTATGACTTGATACCATGTCACATTATCATTACCTCTAAACACTATCACCTTACTAATTACTAAGACTAGCGTCTTTGTCTGTGGCAACTCTGGGAAATATTATAAAACAATTGCTTTCAATTCACTGTTTGAAATACAAATCCATACAGCTCCCTGATGCAACATAGCACATTTGGTCATACATGTAAAGTATTTTATCTACATTAAGTTATCATTTTTTCCTTGCATAATCTACATGCCTCTTGACAATATGAAAATCAGTTTCACTGCTTAAAGAAAAAGGTGAAAAATTAAGTTTTATATTACCATAGGCAGCACACACTATACCAGGTGGCATTGCATGGCCATCAGCATTCTGACTAGTATTCAGGGAAGAAAATACTGGATAGTAATCTTTCAAGAAAATATACTTGTCAGGTAACTTTCTCTGTGGTGCAAGGTATAACTGAGGTGAATTGACAGAAATAAGGTATATGAAGCATTTTTCAAATCCTGTTTACAGAACAATTTGCCATAATTCACAATGGGGGGAATTCAGTAAAGCCTACACAGAGTGACTTTCTGTGTAGGCATAATGGCACAGCCCCAACATGGAAACCAGCAGCCATGCGATCCAGTAAATAGAGCAGAGGAGTATGCATGAGCGTGCAGCCACGGAAGTGTCTGTGGAATATAAATCACCTCATAAGGAGGTGAATTTCATGCAAATTAGGTCAAATGAGTGATCCAGCAAGAAAATAGGTAGTCATGCAGACCCCGTGTAGGTGTCTAAAGTGTACACAGAAAATAACCATGTACAAGAAATCAAAATGTTAACAGGGGCTGTGAAAGCCCTTTTAGAAGGTCAGGGATTGCATATTAGGGGCAGATATGTTCAAAACTATGCTCTGTATGTGTAAAAGATAATGCAAAACAATAAAAATATTTTAATAGCCATGCCATGTTTCTGCACAGTGCAGAAGCTCGCAAACATGCTGTTATGCAAAAAAAAAAAAAAGAAAAATTGTAAAATTAAAAAACAAGACATATGTGAGAATGATGCATTATATGGCCCTGCAAGCAGTATATACAATGGTAGATTTCAGTGGTTGCTAAGGAGACAGGTCCTGGAATAGTGAAGTATCCAGGTTGTGTTCATGGATCAGTATGTAAATGAGCTGGGGATACTGAATAGCAAAAATGGGCTACTGTGTCTGCAGACAAAACTGGTGTAGCCCCTGAACCATGTTGGTATCCACAGAAGAGGTAGCTGACATCAAAAGGGGGTGTGTCACATTATGTTTAAGTTGATTGGAGCTCAGCGGCACCCATTTGCATGCCGCACAACTCAGCTAAGCAAGGGGGTGTGTCTAGTGCTGCTAAACTTTCTTTAGCTGTGTGGTGCATGTTTTAAC
This sequence comes from Protopterus annectens, assembly GCF_019279795.1. Lineage (NCBI taxonomy): Eukaryota > Metazoa > Chordata > Ceratodontiformes > Protopteridae > Protopterus > Protopterus annectens. The sequence continues at coordinate 778,636,553 of NC_056728.1, forward strand.
TGGTTTAAGCTATGCTGAGCATGACCTTGCATGGGGGTATGTCTAAACTGCTGAGCACTGTTTACACCAGCGCTGGAGGTTTGCATGCCATGCCCTAGTGCTTAGCAGGAAAGGTATTTAAAAAGAAAAAAAGATAATAGCCTGGGAAAGCCAATCATGTGTAAAGTACTGTTACTGCATCTTTAGCACACAATTATAAGGTATGCATGCATACACCCTACAATCTGATTTTTCCCACATACTCTGCACCATTGGAGTACACACTTGGGAATTTTAACTGACAGAATGCTAGGGGATGCTGCTGCTCTGCTACATCTGTATGTGCTAGAGGCTGAGGGCAGTGCTGATGGTGCTGCTGACAATAGGCCTAGACTGAGAAGGAGAAGAGTGTTCAGGCCCAGGGTAACCTTCCAGGGGCTACATGAGCTGGAGATTGTAGAGCACTACAAGGTGGACAGGCACATACTACAAGAACTCACTGTGTTTTGCCACCCCACAACTCAGATCCAGAGAGGGGAACCCATCTGAGTGGAAACAAAGGTATGTGTAGCCCTTAGAATATTAGCTACAGGTGCTGTTCAAAGACCAACTGGAGACATAATGGGGGTCTTACAGGTATCTGTATCCAGGGTGCTCTACCAGTTCCTGGATGCCATGCAAACACATGCCAGTGTACACATTTATTTATAAAACATGTAGAGACAGTGCTCAAACAAAATCCATAAATCCAGAATAAAGTAAACCACTGTAAAGGAGTCCAGATGGTACCATGTTCAGGATATTTTAAACAGCAAACCCTTTAATGTAGTCAAAAACATTATAAACATCCATATACATTAATGCTTAACTAAAACCACTGTGTTTTCTTCTTTTTTATCACAAAGACTTCATCAGATGCAACAGAGTGAGTCAACTAAGGCTAGTCCTTTTATACCACAAATCTAATGAATTAATCAGTTAATTAGCTCCCTCTAATAAACAATCCAAGCCTTGGAATACAGAAACCATATATACATTTTACAATGTGTTTCTCCTTTCATTAGCCCATATAGTTAAATGATTATTCAAATAAATGAATAATTAATAAAGCAGGTAGTGAAATAAATTTCTTACTAAAATAAATAAAAATATTTCGATAAAAAACATAAAAACTTCTTCAGTTAAATTCCTATTAACTACAAATTAGTGCTAAAACTCCCTCTACTGGTTAAACTGCATATTACTAAACTCTAAAAAAATTAAAACACAAAATTTCTTATATAACTATATCATCCACACGCATTTGTTGAAACTTAAAACATAGGAAACCACTTAAAATCATACAAATATAGTAGAAATATTGACTTTTAAGAATCCAGTGAATAGTTTATGTATATTATGTATATTAATATATCACAATTTGCTGCCCTCATTTTAATAGGGGAGCTATGGAAATATTCTCATTCAACCCAGGGAATACGTTTGCCTGGAGGGTGATCTGCCACCATAGCTCCCTGTATTCATTTTTTTTCCTCCCATAGCCCCACTCTTACATAATTTTTCACTTCCTGAAGCACAAAGAAGGAAAACTGAGCATTCTCACATTCTTTAGAATGTTTAAATACAGCATTATTTTCCTTTTTTGTTTGTATACCATAATAATGCTCATAAATTCTTTTTTTAAGCTTACGTTCAGTTTTCCCCTACATAAAAAGCTTCACATTCTCCACAAACTGCAAGATAAAGTAAACCTAATGAGTGTCAGTTATAATAATTATTACTTTGAATCCATCTATTCCTACTCTTTAAAAATATTCCCTCTTTCATTTCATTTGAACCTCTTATTCCAGTTTTCATAAGGGTTAATATCTGCCCCTCCCCCTTCTTCCACCTTTCCAATTGTAAAAATTCTGTTGGTATTGTGTTGAGGTCTTATTTTTATTCTTTCCAACCTCTTGGGGGGTACTCTAAATGGTCATTAATATCTCCAACTATTTCCTCATTCCATTCTTTATAAAACTTGTCCACTTCTCTATCACCATTGTACACACTGCCATCCTCTCTCTTATTAAAATACTTTGGCTTTAGATAGCTTCTATTCTCTTTATATTCTAATACATACCTCTCTAATTTATTAATTTTTCTATAAATCAAGCCATCACATTTTTAATCAAGTCTTCTTCTAATATTGAAATACTTCTGCTTTTCTGTATCTATAGTAAAAACCAAACCATTCATAATATTATTGCTCACTATCTCATTATTTTTATGTACCATGTCTTTAAGTCTCACTCCCATTTATAATAGCTTTTACTATATCTAAAATGCATCTATTAAAAATATGCAAAAGCTCTTTATGAAAGTCACTACCTGATTCATCATTGTTAGGGTATTTAAAAATTCTCAAGCCTTTTGGCACAATCTCTTGATTTACACAGTGCTTTAAATAAGCATTTTCAATGTCCAAAGTTCTGTATTTAAATATTAACTCAGATAACTTGTTGATTTTATTGTTATAAGTATCAGATAAGGGTGCTGTGTAATAGGTTAATTTTTAAATTTAGGTGAAAAGTATGCAAAAAGCCAGTCTTTCAAGTCACCATTCACATTATTTATATTTAAACAGTCACCTGCCCTATGTTGTGCTAATGGAATTTCAGTTTCCCTGTTCATCATTCTTGGAACATCACTTTCCACTCCTCTCAGCAGTGCTGGTGTCTGTTCAAAACTCAAATCCATTGTAGAAAGGGCATTGCTGTTGTTTTTTTGTTTTTCTTGTCCAAAACCATTAACAGCTTCACTCCATTTGTCTCACTTACTTCTGTGCCCTTTAGAAAGTATGCTGACCATCGATTGGCTAATTGGTATTAGCAAGTCAATCAGTTGGGTTAACTTGCCAATCAGCTTTTTAGTTTGTCCAGCTTCCTCATTTCTGCTAGCTTCCTTAGGCAGTACACTGTTGTTTCCTTCCATGTCTCTCTCTTCACTAGTAAACCATAAAACATGTAGAGACAGTGCTCAGACAAAACCCATAAATGCAGAATAAAGTAAAGCACTGTAAATGAGACCAACCAGGGTCACATTTGGGGTTTTTTAAACAGCAAACCCTTTAATGCAGACAAAAATTATAAAAACATCCACATGCATTAACTCAAAATCACAGCATTTTCATCTTTTTTATCACAAAGACTTCATCAAATGCAACAGAGTGAGTCAACCAAGACTAGTCCTTTTATACCATAAATCTAATTAATTAATAGTTAATTACCTCCCCCTAATAAACAATCCAAGCCTTGGAATACAGAAACCATGTGTACATTTCGCAATGTGTTCTCCTTTAATTACCCATATAGTTAAATGAGTATTCAAATAATTAAATAAATAAATGAATAATTAGTAAAGCAGGTAGTGAAAGAATTTTTTTACTAAAATAAATAAAAATATTTTGATAAAAAACTTAAAAACTTCTTCAGTTAAACTCCTATTAACTATAAATTAGTGTTAAAACTCCTTCTACTGGCTAAACTGCATATTACTAAACTCTAAAACAAATTAAAACACAACATTTCTTATATATCTATATCATCCACAAGCCATTTGTTGAAACTTAAAATACAGGCAACCACTTAAAATCATACAAATATAGTAGAAATATTGACTTTTAAGAATCCAATGAATAGTTTATGTATATTATGTATATTAATATATCACAATTTTGCTGCCCTCATTTTTAACAGGGGGCTATGGAAATATTCTCATTCAGCACAGGGAATACATTTGCCTGGAGGGTAATCTGCCACCATAGTTCCCTGTATTCAATTTATTCCGCCCATAGCCCCACTCTTACATAATTTTTCACTTCCTGAAGCACAAAGAAGGGAAACCAAGCTTTCTCACATTCTTTAGAATGTTTAAATACAGCATTATTTTCCTTTTTTGTTTGTATATTGTAACAATGCTCATAAATTCTTTTTTTAAGCTTACGTTCGTTTTTTCCTACATAAAAAGCTTCACATTCTCTACAAACTGTAAGATAACCTAAACCTAACGAGTGGCAGTTATAATAATTATTGCTTTGAATCCATCTATTCCTACTACTTAAAAATATTTCCTCTTTGTTTAAAATGAATCCACATTGGGAACAACTTCCACATTTAAATGTCCCTTTCTTTCTTGGATTCTTCTTATCTTTCCTACTATTGTATTCTTTTTCTAATATATTTTTTTAAATTACAAGCTTTTTTGTATATAATCTTTACAGGCTCCCTAGATATATTTGGAAGATCTGTTAAATTAACAAATTTATCCCATTCCTGCTGTATTATGTTTTTAACAGTAGTTGCACATCCATTGCATTATGTTATAAAAGCCTTACCAAAACTCTCTTCCTGTTTATTGCTCAGTGGACCATCATTTCTTTCCTTTAAAATACCATCACCTATAATTGGTTTAAATCTCTCCTTCCTTCCTTCCATAATTTCTTTTCTAACCTCATAAATTAACCTTGTATGGTACCCTCTTTCCTTGAATAAAGAAGATAAAGAAGATGTTATTAAAATAGGTAAAGGTTTAAAAAGATTAAACAAGAATAGATGGGGAGGAAAATGTGCTTAGAATTATGGGAAGATCATATCAATGTGAGACAATGCTATACAATTAGTCAGAAATGAGGGTTTATTTTAAGAATAAATATAAAAAATGTTATCTAACTTGTCAAAGGAATAAGAGGAAAGAAGTAAAATAAAAGTATAGTATGATATATGAAAAGCATTTGATAATCTAGAAGAAAATAATTATAAGCATTTTATCAATGAAACTTTTTATCAGTTAAACCAAGAAAAATCAGAAACTTATTATTCAAACAGAGATATCTTCTTCAGGTAAAAAAGAGGAGATAGCTCCTTATTTTAGTTAAATCATGAAAGAGGACAATGTAATTAGGGAACTGAAAGACAAAAAATATTTAATACAGAGAGATAAAAAATATAATGAAAATAGTAGTGGATTATATTCAAGAAATTTTGAAAGATAAGAAGTTAGATATTATGGAAGGTAAAAGCATTATCAGATCATGATAACAGGGACTCCAACAGGAGAATAACAGTAGATGAAATGGACAGAATATTAAGAAAAGTAAATATAGAAACAGCAGCAGGACCAAATGGGATAAAATACAAGATGTATAAGATAATAGTGCAAAATAATTGCTTTATACAAGTGTAAAATTAATGGGGTCTATATTAGAACATCGAAGTTTCAGAACTTCAAATGTTCTAATATCGACACCTAATAAGCAAAAGCTGAAAATAGTGAAGTTTTAGATAACCAAATTCTTTCCTAGGGAAATAATTCGGTTGTCCATTCCTGTCTCTTCGCTATTTTTAGCTCTGCAGTGGAAAGTTACAGTCGGGTTCAGGTAAGTGTGCGATTGTGTGGATGTGAGGGTTAGGGTGGGATAGGTGAGTTAGGGTTAGGGCGTGGGTCAGGTAAGTGTGCAAATGTGTGGACATGAGGGTTAGGGTGGGATAGGTGAGTTAGGGTTAGGGCACGGGTGAGGTGTGTGTGCGATAGTGACGGACCTTAGGGTTAGAGTTTGGGTTAAGGTAAGTAGGTAGATAGTGGTGTATGTACAGTTTAGTTTAAGTTTAGATGTAATATTTTAGGTGTATGTGTGTGGATTGCTGTTTATTTGGTGTGTTTGTGTTGTGTGTATGCATTTTGGAACAGCAAATTTTTTCCCTAGGAAAAAATTCGATGTTCTAAATTTTTGGTCTTATCGGTTTTTGGTTACTAGGTGTCGATATTAGAAAATTTGAAGTTCTGAAACTTCGATGTTCTAATACAGACCCAATTAATGGCTGGATATGTGCTTTACTTATAAAGACCTAAGTAGTGGCCTTATTTAAATTTATGTGGAAAGGGGTAATAGAAATGATATTCAGAAGTGGAGGCCTATAGCATTGAGTAATATGGATTATAAAATCTTTATGAAGATCATACAAAAAAGGATGGAAAGTAAACGTTTACATATTTTACAGGATACTTCATATAGTATTAAAGGTAGAGGATGCCAAGAACTATTAATGGTGGTTAGAGAATTAACAGATGATATATTAAGTAGTAATGATAAACTGTTAATTATGGTAGCTAATTTAAGCAAACCTTTTTATTCTATAAAAGACAGAGTTCTGTGGGGTATAGTTAATGCTGATAATATGTGTAAAGAAATAAAGAATGTGTGTCTTACATATAAATACAATAAAGTAAAAGTATTAATTAATGGATGGTTAAGTGAAGAAATAAGTATTATTGAGAGGAATTAGGCAAGCATGCCCTTTTAGTGGCATAATATTTGTATTTGTAATGAATGCAGTAATAAGTTATATTAATCAGGATAGGAAATGTGTAAAATATGTAACTAGAAAAGGAAATGAGATTCCTACCGTGTTATCTTATGTCAATGGCATTAAATTATTATCTAGACAGACAATTGGAAAGGATGAGGTAATATTTCACTAAATAATTGTTTACAAATAATAAGTATGAGTTTGATCAAAGAGAACAGTAAATGATTTGAGGATGAGGTTAATAGAAGAGAAATTGAATTTAATATGAAAGAAACAAAAATATCAGGGATTAGATTTGGGAGGCAGGAAATTTTAGATTTGCAATGGAAGAATGTTATAAGAAAGATCAAACGTGTGATTTTTGGAAACATTTAGGTTGTCAATTAAGAAAAGTGTTTATTTGTTGAATTGGTGTTTTTGGAATATTAACATATTTAACTGGAACATTTAATATGCCAGCACTATATGAGAAATAAATATTGAATATTGCATTCTCTTTATATGGAGATCCAGATTGAACCCTGTAAAGAAAGGAATTTTGTATGTAGGAAAAGAAGGGGTCTGAGGTTTATTAAACTTATTGTATATGCAGAATCTTTAAATTTGTATAAAGTGCTCAAGTGGATAAGGGTTAATATTGAGAGTTTAATAACTAAATCATTAAAACATAAAAATAACAAATAATGGGATATTGCAAAAACGTACAAAAGAGAAATAGAGTGGAAAAATGAGGAGATAAGGTTTAATCAAAAAGAAATCATAAAGTGGAAAATAAATATGGAAGACTTGGAAAGACAGAAAAGATGTGGTATAAAAATTTAACGGGGAAGTGTTTTATGTATATGCATGGAAAGAATTAAAAGAAAGCAAACAAAGCTATCAAAGATAGAAATGAGAGGTATAAAAATACAGTTGAAAGTCAAGATTTTTCTGGAGATGTGCTATAAAGAAATTGCTAGAGAAAGCTAATATGCCTTATAAAAAAGTGAAAGAGTATGTTGCAAGATTTGTGAAGAAGAAACTGCAGAACATGTTATTTTGAAATGTAAAAGAATTGGAAAGTTGTGGAAAAATTAGGAGAAGAAAATTATTTCGTTGCTATAAAGGGAGCAGATGACATAAGGATGGATATGATGGAATACAGTTTTTATAAAGATAAAAAACAAAGAATATGTTGACAAAATGGTTAGAAAATTGTTTAATATTATTTGGATCATTTGGAATCAAAAGGTTAAAGAAGTAATGCATAATACTAAATGGGAATTGGTGGAAATGTTAAAAAAACTTAGATTATTGTTGTGGAATTCAGAACGAGGTCAGATAAAAAAGGTTAAAGTTTACAAACATATGAAATCTGTAATATATAGAACTTTGTTAATAAGATCATGAACACTGTAAATAATGTTAATAAGTTGCTCTTAAAATGAAGGACCCACACTCTTTTTGATAGGTGCTATGGGATCTTTTTAAGGATCTTAACATCTTATCAGAAGAAAGACATGCTCAGGAGTGCAGCACTCCCTTCTTATGCTACACTGCAGTGTCAGTAATTGATCCACCTGGTGTTGGAATAGAACCTACAGCCTTCTGAAACAAAGGCAAGTGTATTTCCTGTTGCACTACTCACACTGCTGAATGACCCATTTGATTTGCAGATGTGCATAATTTCCATTAGGTTTGTATCCGAGATTGCTCTGTAGGCCAGGCACAAGTCTCCTCTAAGTAGTCGGTATGCTACCAAGTACAGTGACAGTGACTTCAGTCTGTTAATGTATGATGTGCTGGAGACACTGGATTTTCTTGGTTATAAATCTCTGAGCTCTCTCAAGGTGCTGCAGGTGCCTGATAAGGTACATACCATAAGAAGCATTGTACTCAATTATTGGCCTGATGAGGGTTGAGTACAGGGGGGTTATGACCTCTTTCACTCTTGAGGCAATGCCTTTGCTAATAAGGCATGCAACGTAGAATTGCCTTCCTTACCACAGGTGACACATGGTGGTCAAAGTTTAGTCTGCAAGGATATTATTTTTACCAAAGGGGATGATAATGTATTTTTAGCACTGAGTCTGAGTCCATGGCTGTCACCAATCATTGGTTTGTGTGAGTCCCTCTTGAAGTATATTGACATTGTTTGGGAATTCAATGATTGCACCTAATTTGCAGTCATCAACAAAATTAGATAACCACAGCCTCTCTGTTTTGGTCTGAACTTCTGAGAAGTATATTCCAAACAATAGAGGACCCAGCACTGACCCCTGTGGAACTCCACTGGTGATAGGTGCTGGTTGAGGTTAAGTCCACAACTATGAGTGTGAACTGTCGGTGAGTGAGTTATCAACCCACTGATGACATAAGGGATGATATTTAACTGAGAGAGTTTATCAATGTTGTCGAATGTGGAGTTGTGTTAAAGGCCTTGGCTATGTCAGGATAGGCTGTCTGCACAGATTTGCCTTCGTCTGTGGCTCTGGTGATGTTTTCAAACAAGTTCACCATCTTTAACAGTCATGAACTGCCTTTGACAAAACCAAACTCTGTCAGATCAAGGGTTTGGAGAACACCTATATCATTATTGATAAGCTCCATGATGATTCATTCCATGGCCTTACAGATAAGGCTGGCTAAGCTTATGAGATGGTCATCAAAGCAATGGATGAGGCAAAATGGTTCTCACTGTCTACCTTGACATGGCAAGGTATTTGACATACTATCTCAGTTAGGCATTGCTGATAAACTCAAGAGTTTAGGTATAAACCCTTATGTCACCCAGTGGGTACGCAGCTGGTTCACAGACAGGACTCAGTAAGTTAGAACTGGCAAGTCCACCTCTACAAAGAAGCCGGTCACAAAGGCAGTCCCTTAGGGGGTTGGTCCTGGGACAGCTCTTTTTTGGTATTTACTTCTCTGAAGTCAAGGTCAATGTCTGTGGTCTCTGGCTGACAACAATTGCAGATGATTGCAAATTAGGAGCTGTCATTGAATCCCACACAGACACAAATGTTCTCAAGGAAGGGCTGTCAAAGATAAACAACTGGTGTCAGAGCCATGGACTGTAGAATATGTATGTGTGTTGTAGCTTTAAGAAGTATTTCCAAGGACAGCAAATGCATATAAATAGCCAGCACATGCTAGCTTCAGTGCCATTTTAAGAGTGCAGCCAGTGAGTGAACATGTATGAGAGAAATAGTCAGTCTCTTTATAAGTTTATCTAAGTTAAAGCTATTTGCCTCAATCCTGATGTGTTTGTACATAATAAAGCTACTCGAACAAAACCCACGCATGTTCATCTATTTCATCCTGACTGGATGAATAACAGACTAAAACTTAATGCCAAGAAATTCATAATAGTACTCCTAGGGAAGTCATCCATCCCTACTAACTATCATATTGACAACACACCCCTAAGGGTTGTCCCAGTAGTCAGGGACTTAGGGACACACAGACAGTAATCTAGCCTTTGAGCATCATGTGTCTACAGTAGTGAGGAAATCATTCTATATCATAGAACTTATTAACAAAGATATGGCATCTAGGTCCAAGGAGGTCATTGTTCTACTGTATTCAGCATTCATCAGACCTGTCATTGAGTACACTGCCCCCTTTTGGTATGTACCTAACCAAGAACATCAGCAACTGAAACATCCAAAGAGATTCCTCACTTAAAGAATATGGGGCATAAGTAATATGTCCTATGCAGACCACCTCAAAGTCCTATTGCTGTATTCTGTCTCTTACAGGCAGTTGAGGGGGGATCTATGCCTGGCATGCAAGATATTGTCAGACCCCATCGTGATGGACCTCCTGCATATCTGCAAAACAAACAGCACCAGAATTACCTGTTCTAAAAATGTAATCCTTGCCTGTGATATAAATATGACCTGCTGGAGAGACGGGTATGTATGACAGACACTACCGCTTCTCTGAGATACTGTAGGCTTCTGATCCATGTAAAGTATATTTCTCCCCAACCCAGTTTAATGCAGTCCTTATCTATGCTTTAATATTCATTATTTGCTAGCTAATAAAGAGTCTAAAAGAGCAGTCAAAATAGCAAAGAAAAAGGCATCAGAGGCACACTTCCAGCTTCTGGAAAGTAACTCAGCAGATGACACAGAAACTGTATGAGGCTGCAAGTGAAATATAAAACGATAAAGAAGATAGTCATCAGACACTTTTCATAAGGGATGCCAGCAACAACCTGTTCAGCAGCCCAAAGCGCATCAAAGACAGATGAAGGGAGTACTTTTAGCAGCTTCTGAATGAAGAAAACCCCACAGAAGATGTGCTGCTCCAGACACAGCCTAGAATGAAAGATGAGCAAGAGCCCACATGAAGTATGAAGAACACTAAGGAAAATGAAGTCAGGAAAACCAGCAGGCTCAGAATAGGTCACTGCAGATGTCATCAAGATGTTGGCTGAGTTAGAGGAGAAATGGCTCCAGAGGATACTCAGAGCAATGTGGAGAGAGACGTGTATCCCAGATGACTAGAGAATAAGCATTTTTGTGCTAGTGTACAAGAACAAAGTGGACATTCAGAACTGTGGGCAGTTTAGAGGTATCAAACTCCTGTCACACTGCATGAAAGTGCTGGAGGAGGTGAATGATAAATGAATACATAGATTAGCAGAAAGTAAGATGGGAGATGAGCAGTTTGGATTCAGATCAGGATGCAGAACAACTGACTTAATGTTTGCAGTGAGATAGATAGTGGAGAAGTTGGGAGTGAGGAAAGAATCCAACTGGACATTCCTAAACTTGGAAAGAGCAATGAAAATGTTCCAAGAAAGCTGATATGAGCAGTTCTGTAATGGTTCAAAGTCCAAAAAAACACTGATAGAATTAGTGCAGGCTATGTATAAAAACCCAGTGATATGGACTCACAGAGAGGTTCCCAGTGGGAGTAGGTGTGCATCAGGATTCAAATGTGGGCCCACTCCTGTTCATATTTGTAATAGACTACATCAGCAAATGTACAGAGACAGATCAACAAAGTTGCTGTATGCAGACAATGTGGCACTGCAAGCAGTCTCTGAATAACAATGGTAGAAATAGTAGGAGTATGGAATGCAAAACTGAAAATACATGGGATGTAATGGATTACAGACAAGACAAAGGCAATGTCAGCAAGTAGGGAAATCAAAAGAAGCTGAAAACAGAGATAGAAGGGAAATGAGTGTGACAGGTTCTCATGAGGAAAAAACTGTTTTGAATGAGGAGGTCAAAGCAAAAAAAAAAAGGTAATGTAGTCAACCATGGCAAATTTTCAGGGTTGTATATGACAGAGGAATCTGAAGTGCAAGATATAAAAAACAGTAGTGACTACTGAATCTGTATGGCACACAATCCTGGACAATGAAGACAGAACAGCTGAGGAAACTTGTAATGGAAATGAACTTCCTGGGATAGGATGTTGGATGCAGGCTGTGGTCAAACCCGAAAGGAATGAGGACATCAAAGTAGAATCCAAAATAACCCCAAGTGGAGAGAATGTGAATGAGACCAGATTACTGTGGTTTAGTCACATGTGCAGGAAAGCAGAAGATGATTTGTCAAAACCCATTTGGAAGAGATGAGGAAAGCAAGAGGAGACAAGGAATTCCATACAAGAGATGGAAGACCAGAGACAGTTGGGCATCACTTTTGAAAAAGGTAGGAGAGTGGCTGTGAATTGAGAGAGCTGGAAAAAGGAGGTAATGATGATTTACTGCCTATCTCAAGGTTCCTCAGTACTAAGCTGTTTTCTAGCCTGGAAGATGTGAAGAATATTATATACAACCATTCCTATTTCAGAGTTATTACTTTCTGCCAAGCCTGAAATAAGTCAGTGTAGAAGATTCATCATTCTTATGCATTCTGCTTTTCTGCTGGGGCCAGCTCCAATGTGCCTCAATACAAAACTTAAGAATAATAGCATGGGTAAGAGGCTAAGTGAATCATTTTGTTATGCCATTCTACAAAACAGAAACACACATTCCCATTGTATCAAATAACATTCCCATTCCATCAGATATATTTATTTATTGTCATACTGAAATATGGAAATTGAGTGCCACAGAGGTTTCAGTGCTTCCTGTACATCACCCCTATGGGATTTATTCACTACAGAATTTATTCAGAGCAAGCAGGTGTGTGTGTGTGTGTGTGTGTGTGTGTGTGTGTGTGTGTGTGTGTGTGTGTGTGTGTGTGTGTGTGTGTGTGTGTGTGTCTGTGTCTGTGTGTGTGTCTGTGTCTGTATGTGTGTGAATGTGTGGGAGGACTTCTTGAAATTGAAATTAAATAGATTTATAAAGCAGTGCAGCCAAGCTAAATGACACACAATAAAGTAGTTGAGTAGTGCTAGCATGCATTGCAGCATTACATCAGCATACCTTAGAAGCAGTACCACTACACTGTACATGGGTAATGTGTATGACATCATGACAAATCTGTCCCTCTACAGCAGTACAGGTGGCTACTGTACATGTAATGCTGCAGTGCCTAGAGAAGGCTGTTGGAACAAGGTGACAGGTAGGGTGCATAGAAAACAAAGTAGCCAACAGGAACATCAACATGGGTATGCAAACCGCAGTGGCCTCTATGTGGCTCATATACATCAGGGGTATATAGGTCAGCAGAAAGTGGAGTATAGCAAGCGCAGGAAAAAAAGCACAAGGTAATCAATATGAAATGGAGAGTGGGGGACAGAGTGATTCATAGCAGTATACATAAGGCCCAGTTTACTAGTTATAAAATTTGAAGTCTGTGCGTGTGTGTGCATGCATGCGTGTGTGTGTGTGTGTGTGTGTGTGTGTGTGTGTGTGTGTGTGTGTGTGTGTGTGTGTGTGTGTGTGTGTATGTGTGCGTGTGAGTGTGTGCATGCTTGTGTGTGTGTGTGCATGTGTGTGCGCGTGTGTGAAAATCAAAGTCCAGGTAATGGTTTAAGGTGAATTCCAGTATTTCAAAAACCTACTGACTTAGAGGTAAATTATATTGCCATAAGAGAAAAAAAATCACTAATATTTGTATTGTTTCACCTAACTCTAAGAACCACAAGGCATGGTTTCAGGTAGTGTTGACATCCAGAGGTACCTTATTGGATCATTGCTATGCTTAAATCCTATATTAACTGATATAGCAACTTGCATAAATGTCACTGTCATCAGTACAGAGGGTAGTAGGCATGCAGATTGAAAAGTTTATGTGTGTGTGGGGGGCGGGGGGGCGGGGGGTCAGGGCCTAATGTGACAATTCTGAGGATCTGCCTTTGAATGGTATGGGAGAGGAAAAGTTTATTTAATGTTACCATTTTCTGCTTGCTGTAAAAATATGTTTTTGCACATAACCATAACAAAGCATCTTATCTCCCAAAGATGAGATGCAAACTATCACAACTAAAATATCTAAACAGTAGTACAACATCACCAGCACATAATATCCTTAAATTAAGATCACAAAAATATTCAACATCAGACTTTTATTCTGTTACTGAATGTCTCACAACTTTAGTATTTAAGTTTGCGATTCTCATTTAAACATTGTATAAGATGAATCTGTTACTGTATGGCACACAACATTTGTATTTATGCTTGTTTTTTTTTTCTTTTTCTCTATCTTTTCAAACAATGTATGAATAATCTGTATTTTTCTGTATGTATCTCCTCATGTTTGTATATTTAAATATTTAATTCATTGTAACAAATTAATTTCTGTATTGGAGCTTTTCCCTCGGGTCTCTGCTGAAAAGGGGCATCTGCCCAGCTAGACTAACCCAGTTAACAAATGACAAATAAATAAATCAGCATTTCTGCAGAGAGGCTATGCCTTCTGCACCTCCTAATGTCGGGAGGCTTGTCTATATTTCCAGAGTCCAAAGAGATTACTTCTGAAGTCACACATACTTGAAGAAAAGGGAAAACTTAATAAACAGATACACACCTTTCTTTTTTCCAAGATAGACTACCTCACTGATACTGTCAAAGCATTTGTGACAAAGCACTGTCCAATATACTGACATCAGCAATACTTTAATATGCTCGCATCTCTTCAAGTATTGACAAAAACAACTCAATAAACTTTAGATCTCTTAATCTGCATACTGTTCAGTTGCAAGTGATGGTAGGTTGAGATAACTGACTTTGCCTAACACAGAAGCTTGTGACCAGTCTTGCTGGCTGTTGAAAGTGTTTAAGAAATTGATGCATGTGATTGATGAGTTGCCTATACTCTGCAGCCACTGACATCCCTGATGTTTTACCAGTATAAGCTTATGATGTGGTACACGCATGGAAAACACAGAAGGCTGGGGAGATGAAGGCATATTTGTGAATGTACTCTGACAGATAAAAAGAAATAGCTGGTCAAAGGATTTTGCATTGACAGTGAGAACAGTAGTGGGTTTGTGCTAATCAACAGGCTCACGATTCACTTTTCTGTAAACAAGACATCCACCTATTTTGCTTGTGTTATAAATTTTTGTCTATAGAGAGCTATGCATTAGGATACAGATCTGGTGGCATTGAGGGATAAAGGCCCAACTGTTGTCTACATGATCTGTGTTCAGCTAATGGCCCAAACAAATGATGGAGCTGACAGAGAAGGATGGAATTCAGCGGCCACTGAGTTCACTCATTCTTGGAGAAGGAGGTGGCTGTGCTCTGCCACTTGGTTGACACCTCATAGATATTGCCAGGATAACAGTGTGAATAAGAGTCTGTGGCATTCAGATGCACTGTAAGGATTTATTTATTTATAAGATGTTTTTGCACAAAATTTGCCATTTTTTCTTAAATGATGTCATTACCTACATTTTAACTCATTTTATAGCTATAAAAATAATAGCAGACTTTTCATGAAATTGTATACTGTATGGTTAAGGAAAATCACAGTGTGTGAGTTTTAAGTGAAAACTTGGTCTCATCATTCTTAGCTGTGTTGGAATTCATTAATGACTTGCAACTTCAGCTGAAACAAAACTCCAGTGGCAAAGACAATACCACAGTAGGGAGATAAAAACTTCTCTGTGCATCTCAAAGAGACGGTTAAAACAGATGAAAATGTCCCCGTTCACATTAACGAGGCAGTAGAGACAGATTAATTCTTCTGGTCTAACAGATTCCCTCTCTATCAATGCTTCACAATTAAGGAATTGTAATTTCAGTTTATGAAGTGTCACTGAAGCCATTATTGGTAGGGTTTGGCTCTAATGGAGGTATGACATGCTTTGAAGTTCCTGCAGGATTATTGGCTCAGTTAAGGACACAATAAGAATGAAAACCTGGGGTAAGTTTAGAACAATATTTTAGACCACTTCTCATGTAAAAGGGGAAATACTCCTGTTGATCCATGTGCTATGGATAATGGCCATGTTTTGTTACATGGGTATTGGCTATGCAGTTAGATTTTGGGGAAATGTGGAAATTGTGCTGTTTGTAGAAGAGGACCACTACCAGAAAAATGTGTGAACCATACATATACCTGATAGCTGTATTACAGGTAAGTGCAACTTTTTATTTTTTTGTAGGTTGTAAAGCAGTACATGTTGAGGAAGAAATATGTACAAGTTGTACATTCAGTGTACTTCTGCAGTGTTTTTTTGCCTTGTGGTTATCTTTGGAGTCCTTGGCAATTTTTCTTTCAAAGCTCGCCTTGGATGATTTTATGAGGGATCGTAGTTTCTTGCTGATACTGATCAGGGATGTCTTCCCTTTTTGGGATTTTACTCTTTTCGTACTAGTTTCCTCCTTCTATTGTATAGCTTGTTTATGGCAGGAGTCCACCAGACTGGTTTCCTTTTCTTGGAGGAGTGAGTCTTAGTTTTGCTTGGGATGGCACGATCCATGCATTCTTGTACGTTATTTAGAAACTTCAATCTTTTTATGAGGAAAAAAATATGGGGCAAAAATCTGGATATTCTGCAAATACCTGGGCAGCTGAAGGGTATGCTACCTATCTCTTACACACACACACACACACACACACACACACACACACACACACACACACACACACACACACACACACACACGTGCGCGCGCGCACACACACACCATACCTCTCAACCTCTTAGCACAAGATGTCTGGGCAAAGCCTGTCATAATGGGGGGACAAAGGCCCAAAACTAGGGACACATTTTAAATATTGCTCTCATAAATTCAGAAAGTTGCTAAAATAACAGGATTTGTGGTAGAATGCATTTTCTAAAAGAGATGAAGTCTGAAACTAAACTCAAATGCATGCCATTAGTTAGTAACTTTAATCCTTAGATCATCCCTGTGATTTCTCAAAAAAAAAGACAATTTTTATGAGGAACAGACCAAAAATATAAGGCAAAAGTCTAGACATTCTGTGAAAATCTGTACAGTTGAGAGGTATTACACACACATACACCCCTACTGTTTATTTAGTCTAACTGAATACAATATTGAATCCCACTGCAATATTTTTCACTACTTTGCTGTACACTTTTTATGTCTCCTTTGCTATTTGCCCATTAAGCAGATTCCAAAAGAAGAAGATTATCTGTCTTTCTTCTGTTTCACATGGAAGTTGTATACCCTATTTTTCATTTTTTATCTCTTAGTTTGGGTAAACAGAGCTTTAATCACCCTTCCCTTAACTTATGATAGTTGGCATTCTGTTATACTCACTAATGCAATTAACTGACCCTACAGTTCCCAAAACAGTTTACTCCCTTTCTAAATGTTTTAGTTTATCAACTCCATCCCCCAGTGTCTCATGCATTTTTCATCAGTTATTTTCTTTTCAAAAGTGGTGTTTCCTGACCCTTGTACTTGCAATTTATTTGTCTTTCCATTACATTTCTATCTTCCACCTGATAACTACTCTAAACAATGTTCCTGATTTTCTATACTCATTAATAATCTGTTTTTTTTTTTATTCCTGCTGGAATCTCCTAATTCAGGTACTTTAGACCCTTTACTCACCTGCTTTGCTATCTCTTCCTTATTTTTTCTTCCTGCTTCTGTTCTCTTTATTCTTAACTTCTTTCAACTTTTTATTTTTTTCCTTAACCATTTCTCTAACTATTGCCACTCCATATCTAGCATTCTATATTCTCTCATGATTTCTTATATGTTGCGTTATAATAAGTTATGCATATTATTTGCTTTCCAACATTCTCTCTGATTGCACACCTTTTCCTACTTTGTATTGGGGAGCACCCTGCAATCTTTCTTTTGCACCTTCATCACTTTTCTTTACTGCTATTTCTACTCAATTGTCAGTTTGTCTCCTTGGAGAAGAAGCCCATTTACAGGCATTGCTTTGCCTTTAATCAAAATCATAGCTATTGTTCCATACCAGGCTAATTCTTTTCTTTTTTTAAAGATGTCCTATACGTTTTTGTGATGACTGCACACTGACATTTATTTTTTCTTTCCGAAAAAAATCTTTGCTTTGTACTACTTCTATTCTCTTCCACTTTTTTATCAATTTACATCCTTGTCTTCTTCATTCCACAGGCTACGTACTCATAGAGTGGTGCACAGCAACAATTATCCTGCTCCACAAAGGTGGAGCCACAGCGGACCCTGGGAACTCTCGCCCTATAAGCCTGACTAGCCTGGTCTGCAAGGCTATGGAGCACATCATCATGGAACTCATTAACAGAGACATTGGGAACCTCCAAACATTGGACCCTACCCAGTTTGGATTTGTTAAGGGCAGATCATGCCTCCTAAACCTGGTGGACTTCTTTGAGATACTTACCAAGGCTTTAGATGAGGGAAAGGAGGTCCACACAGCCTACCTAGACCTCGCAAAGACTTTCGACACCATTTCCCATTCTGGGATTATAGACAAGCTCACATATAAAAAAATACCAAAATCAGTTGAATAAAAAATCCACCTTTATCAAACACAAAGCTTTCGGGTAAACACCCTTTTTCAATGATTAACATAAGGTTCACTAAAAAATCTATTTAAATACGCCCATAATACATCACATGACCTGCAGCCAAAGTCATATGACCATATTCATTCTTTAAATATACAAAACTACATAAATTTGGAAAAAAACAATTTACACACATATAGTACATATATATAATACATAAAACATGACTTAACCATAGTTAGCCTATATGAAATATGATAAAATACAGAATATTATTTAAAACACTTATTTCAGTTTAGTGTATTGTATTCTAACTAATATTGGCTTTAAAGATACAGCTGCATTCAGACCTGGAGTAATATCAGCTGACAATCGTACAATCCATTCATATTCCCTTACATCCAAAAGATTACATAAATCCCCTCCCCTAAGTGGTTTATCTAACATATCTATGACTCTAAACTTAAATGTATGATTTCCCCCTTGTTCTTTTATATGCTTATAAAGGGCATTATTATCACATTGTCTCCTAATGTTGGACTTGTGTTCTATAATACGCTCCTTGAGCTTCCTTGTTGTCTTCCCAACATAAAATGAAGGGCATGCAATGCACGTTGCTATATATACTACATAACTAGACGTACATGTGGCCAAACCATGAAACACAAACAACTTATTAGTAATTGGATGTTTAAACGTATTATTAGAGCTCAACTTATCACCAACAGTAGGTACAATGTCACCACAACAACTACAATTGTAGCAGCAGAATGTGCCCTTACTCTTCTTTCTAGAAAAATCATCAACATTATTAACAAAATCCTTATAGCATAATAAATATTTTAAAGATTTTTTATTTCTATAGGTAAAGAGTGGTCTGCTGCCTACTAATGCCCTAATATCATCTTGTGCCAAAAGAACCCTCCAATACTTACTAATCACACGCTTAACAATATGGGATTTAGCATTATAGGAGGTAATAAACCTCAATTTCACGTCATCAGATGAACGCTCCTGCATGTTAATATCAATCTCGTCATTTGTATTAAATATAGGTTTATATAAAATATGCCTATTATTTTGTATGTCCTCTCTTATACTGGTCAATAAAGTTTGAGAATATCCACTATTACTAAATTCATCACATGTTTCATCCATTTGTCTAGAGAAGACTGCCTCAGTAGTGTTTAATCTGCTTACTCATATAAGTTGTGCCTTTACTATGCCCCGGAACACATGAGGTGCTAATAATACTTTTAAACATCCAATTACTAATAAGTTGTTTGTGTTTCATGGTTTGGCCACATGCACGTCTAGTTACGTAGTATATAACGGGCTGCGCTGTATAAAACATAAAACTGAAGGTTATAAACCCACAAATGTGGGTTTTATGCAATACATGGAATGACAATGCAGGGACCAGCAGACCAAAAACAACATGGCCACCGTGTAGTGGTTGCTAAGGGGGGAAGCTGAGTGTAAGACATGTAACTAAGCATTAGTAGGCAATCTCATGTAAATGAAGGTTAGGATACTGAATCTCACAGTCACATAGCAAATGAGCACAGTCTGAGTAGTGTAAGAGATACATAAGGGGGAGGAATAGAGTAGGAGATAGGTGACATCACAGGGGGGAATGGTAGAAAGAAATGCAGTTCATTGGAGGTCAGTGTAACATGACAGATGACAGACACAGATCAGGGAAAGAGGAGTGCCACAAGATAAGTCTGGGAAAGTCAAGAAATGGGTGGTGTACACTGTTACTTACACTAAAGTTTCTGGCTGGTCGTGCATGCACACGTGTGCGCACCATGAAGCACGAGTAGGGTAGTGTGCGCACGTGTAAGGCAGACTAAGCATGTGGGAGCGTGTTGGTAGATGTTTAACACTGTTTGCACTGGTGTGCGCGCGTGTAGGGCAGACTGAGCATGTGGGAGCCTGTTGGCAGACTTGTAAGACTGTTTGCGCTGGTGTGCGCATGTTTTAACCTGAATAAGCAGATTCTGAACCGTGTAAGCATGTGTGCGCATGTGTAAGCCACTGTGAGCGTGTTTCTGCTGGTATGCACGTTGCTCCCCCCTGAGGAAACAGAAAGGAAAAAGGAAGCAACAGAATTAGTAGGAAACTAGCAGGGAATACTGCTGGAGCTAGCAGGTGAAAACAATTATAAGCAGGCAATTACACAGGCAGAATAGTAGCCCAGCCCAGCACTTAAAACTCTGCAAACAGCAGTGCAGGATGTTTCTCTCAAGAGACACTGCAAGGCAGGAGTAAGCTAATAGAAGTGAAAACTGAAAAAGCTGAACTCAGAACAGAAATGTTAGGGGCTGCCATAGCTGTCATAATGAGACATAGGCGACTTGCTGAGGGTGGTGACAATGCAGATGGTGCCAGACAACCCACAGTGAGGAGACGGAGAAGAGTGTACAGGCCCAGGGTCACCTACCACGGGTTACATGAGCTGGAGATAGTAGAGCACTATAGAGTGGACAGAGAGCTCCTGCAACAAATAGTTGAGCTGTGCAGGCCACGCCTCGCACACAGAACCAACAGAGGGGAACCCATCCCAGTGGAAACCAAGGTATGTGTTGGCCTAAGAATACTAGCAACAGGTACTTTCCAGAAACCAACTGGTGATATGATGGGGATATCACAGGCATCAAACTCCAGGGTACTGCACCAGTTCCTGGATGCCCTGTCAGCACATGTCGGTGATCATGTATATTTCCCCAATGCCCGTGAGGTATTGGCCAGCAATATGCATCTCTTCCAGCAAATAGCGGAATACCCTGAGGTAGGACTGCACGCACATACGCATCAAAGCACCAGCCAGTGAGCGGGGTAGGGCCTACATTAACCGCAAGGGCTTCCCCTCCATCAACTGCCAGGTCATGTGTGATGCCCAGGGCATAATAATGAATGTGTGTGCTGGCTGCCCTGGGAGTTACCATGATTCCCACATCTGGCATTTGACACAGCTGTACCAGACATTTTCCAATGGGGACATCCCACACGGACACCTAGTGGGGGATGCAGGTTATGCACTGGAGCTGTGGCTGATGACACCCATCAGAAACGCACACACACCTGAACAGGAACGCCATAATGAGGCACATGCACAAACATGTAATGTAATAGAGCGTGTGTTTGGGCTGCTCAAGTCATGGTTCCGGTGTCTGGGCACATCTGGTGGAGCCTTGCAGTACACACCAACTACATGTACCCAAATTGTCATGGTATGTGCTATGCTACATAATATGATCTTGCGAAAACAGCTGCAGCAGGACCAGCATAGGGCTGGGCCAAACAGCCCCCCACCATTGCCAAGGCCATCACAGGCAGAGCGTGACTCGGAGGAGGAACAACCTGAGCCTGCCCCAGTAGGCAGAAGGAGGCATGCCCAGTATGCATTGGCCTTGGCAAAGAGGCAACGCATAGCACATACACTGGCTCAGTAGGAACCCTGGGAATGATACCCCTCTGACTCACTCAAATAATAATAGGGATGCCTAAAATGACATGACCTGCTCACAAACATGTACAGGGAGTGTAATATGTGCATCCGACAGAGGCAGCTCTGCAGCACCACCTGAGGCATGAATGCCATGTGTTAAGTAATGTAACACCATGTACTATATGCACACCTGAGGACCCTGACTAACATCCACCCTCACCAAGCATGAAGCCACAAAATGACGATGGGATGATAAATAGCAATAACTGGCTGAAGTAATGCAGTTAGTCAAAGGGGAGCCAATGTGTTCCAGCCTGGGAAGACATGCGGAGCATGACATGATGCACCACCTGCTAGGGGTGGCGTGCACCTATCAGTCCAGGCCCCATGGAGACTGGCAAAGGCTGGCAGTACCCACAGCATGCCCTGAATAGGTAAGTCTCAAAACACAAACCCACCTTCATAGGTACCACAAGGGATAGGAACCTAGATGTAATGCTACCCAATGCCAGAAGTCTAAACAGCAATATCTGTGCAGTGTAAATGCACACAGTATGGAGAATGTAGATATCAGTCCTGTAATAGAAAACTGGGTCAAGGCTCACATCAGCACCCTAACACTACCAGGTCACACCTCATACTGTGCTGTACAGCCGCAAAACATGGAACAAGCTACAAAAGGAGGGTGACTAGCAATAAATGTCAAGGATAACCACACCCCCATGTTGGTACCACAACAAGAAGCAGCATGGAATAGCCATGGTCAAATACCAATGGCTAAAACTGCCTCCCAGTATATAGCCTGCTGCAGACTACTGTCCTAATACCAGGAACTGCACCTGGTCTATGTTGGAATACATGAATATATCAAGCCCCCCAAACCACATTATAATGCTTGACTGAAAATACCCAGACATACACCGGGAGCATTATAGTAGCACCAACACAGTCGGAGAAAATTTCCCAGAATCCATAAACCAAAATGCCCAGGAACACCGTACCACTCCCACAAGAGGGGTAAGCATGCTGGATGTGATAATCAGCAACATGTGTACTGGATGGCAAGATGACAAGTGTATCCCTCACTGGTAAGACCAGACCATAGAGTAATCACACTGGATATACACATCCCGACCCCAGTCCCTGGCCAGAATACCACAGTGAAAAACATGTGTAAAGCATAGGTTGCACCCTCCAAACTGATGTGGAAAGTCCCTAAAAAAAAGAAAAAAAATTTTCTTTGGGCAATTTGGTTAAAAAAGGGGGGGGCCACCAAACGGGGTAATGGAAGAATTGTGGGATAATCCCAAAAGTCCCCCTGTAATGGGAAAACCCCCCCTTTGGGGGTCCAAGGCCCCCAACCTTTTTTTTTTTTTTTTTTTTTTTTTTTTTTTTTTTTTTTTTTTTTTTTTTTTTTTTTTTTTTTTTTTTTTTTTTTTTTTTTTTTTTTTTTTTTTTTTTTTTTTTTTTTTTTTTTTTTTTTTTTTTTTTTTTTTTTTTTTTTTTTTTTTTTTTTTTTTTTTTTTTTTTTTTTTTTTTTTTTTTTTTTTTTTTTTTTTTTTTTTTTTTTTTCCCCCCCCCCCCCCCCCCCCCCCCCCCCCCCCCCCCCCCCCCCCCCCCCCCCCCCCCCCCCCCCCCCCCCCCCCCCCCCCCCCCCCCCCCCCCCCCCCCCCCCCCCCCCGCCCCCCCCCCCCCCCCCCCCCCCCCCCCCCCCCCCCCCCCCCCCCCCCCCCCCCTCCCCCCCCCCCCCCCCCCCCCCCCCCCCCCCCCCGCCCCCCCCCCCCCCCCCCCCCCCCCCCCCCCCCCCCCCCTCCCCACCCCCCCCCCCCCCCCCCCCCCCCCCCCCCCCCCCCCCCCCCCCCCCCCAAGGCACTAACCATTTTTTCCCGGGGTCCACCTTTCCCCTGTGCTTGGTACGGAAATTTTGCCACTCCAAAAATTTGTGGGAAAAGAAAAGATACCCACCCCCTGAAAAAAAGGGGAAAAAACATGGGAATCCCAAAAATCCAATGGTAAACTGAATATGCCCTGGGGCATTTCCCCATAGGAAAAATGATGTCTGGGCATAAAAAAGGCCCCAACCCATATAGCACAAAACCGGGATACCACATTATAGGCCCCCAAACCTGGAAAAATCGGGGGGAATCCATAACCAAAATGGCCAGGAACGACTCACAAAGAGGGGAGCCCCCCCCAATAATAGCAAAATGTGTACGTTGAGATGCGGACCCCCCTTAACCCCAAAAGACCAAGAATCCTGGAATACAAGAAGCCCCCAAATAAAAAGGAAAAAAAATTAACATGGTGAAACCTTATGTATCAAGGGTAATCGGGGATGGGACAAAGAACAGTAATCGCATTGAACACACCCAAAATGTTAAATTGCAATTTTACAACAAAAAAAATTTCCATAACGAGGCACTGGCTGCTGCCACCCATAACAACAAGAAATGGGAGTACCTAAATAGGGGAAACCCCAAAGGTACCCCACCAAGAGGATAAATGTCAAAATCATAGCGCCTGGCTGTGAACCAGCTGAATGCAGTCACAGACCCACACAACTTATGTTGTGAAAAAGGCCATGTCCAACACGGGAGAAGGACACTCCACCACAAAATCCCCAAGACTACAATGTACCCAAACATAAGAAAAATTCTGGGGGGACAAACAAACCCAAGGGGCCCCCACACCCGGGGCCCCCCAACCTTTAGGCAAGCCTAGACACTCAACGGGAAAGCCAGAGGAAAAACCATCATACGGGGGTCTTCACTGTGTCACACCAGACGACAAAAAGAAAATCCTTGGCCAAAAACACAAACAAAGACCACACCAGGTTGGACAATGCCCGGGGTGGAAGCCTAGATGAACCCATGAAAGAAGATACAAATTGTACAGGACACTGGTAATCACCTTACAATGAGGTAAACCAGGGGGAACCCACAGAATTGCCAAAAAAGTTGAACAAATTAAAAAACCCCCCGCAAAAAGAAAACATAAAAAAATTTTTTCCCCAGGGGGCCCCCCCAAGGATCCGAGGCTCCCACCCAAGAGCCCAAAGAAGGAAAAAAAACCCCCCAAACATGTTAAAAAACATGAGCCATGCGATTCAAAAGCACTAATTAAGGGAAAAAACTTAAAAGCCCAAGCTGGTTCCAACACAACTATAACTTAGGGAAATTAATCAAAGGGATTGGAAGATCTAACTAAATTCAAAAATAAAAAAATAATAAAATCATTTTTAGGAAATTAAAAAACCCCGTGGCCTTTTAGAAACCCCCAAATGGGAAAACAAAATTTTTTTAAAAACCTTGGTTTAAATACAAATTAAAAAAAAGGGCACCCGGGCCCTTTGTTGGAAAATGTTTAACCAAAAGAAGTAATCACACAGATATTACAAACAACATACCAAACACACACACATATTGCTAACATACAACCTGACAGGTGCAGTGCAAACTGCCCCGCCCCCCAGAATGCAAAATATCTATCCCAGCAGACTGCTGGTCCCCTGACATTGCAGATGCTGAGGTAACAGCCATCATCTGCAAAGCAAAACACACAGCAGCAAAGGTATGTGATGGTGTCCTGGGCTGAGGCCAACATGGACTCCAAGAATAATGGAATGCCAAATCACACTACTGCCCAATGTCAGCCTTACCACAGGATATGTACCCAAAGAGCAGTGTACAACAACAGTGGTCCTTCACAACAAAGGTGTTGCCTGAATGGATACTGCAAACTACCACCCCAGGATCCTGACAAGCTTGGTCTGCACAGCTATGGAAAGGATCAGTATGTACCGCAGACATAAAGCTATCGTGGACCTACTGATACTGGACCCTACACAGTGTGGCTGTCGTAACTGCAGATCCTGCCCCTAAACATGTTTGACCCATTTGAAGCAGTCATTAAGGTCATTGATGAGGGCAATGTGGTCCATACAGTGTAGCTGGACCGTGCATATGCTTCTAGACAATACCCTACGAGTTCAGTATGGATATGTTCACCAGCTTAAATATATACCCCTATGTCAGTAGAGGGGTTGCAAACCAGACCGAGGACAGAACTGACATGGTCAGACATGCTGCATCCATGTCAGACTACAAAGCAGATATGAGTGGCATCCCACAAGGCTTGGTCCTGCCCCGCCATTCTGTATATATGTCCCATAGGTATAGGCCAACATGGAAGGACTGTGACTGAACATGTATGCAGAGGAGTACAAACAGCCCACCATATCCGACCCCCAGCTGACACAAGCAACCCACAAAAGGGCCACCTACAAACAGACAACTGGAGCCATAGCCATGTCAGCAAGCTAATTGCAGAACTGTGGATAGACAACCACCATGGATATACAGTAAGTGCCCACAAATTACCACACAGGTGTTAACCCATTATGTACCTAACATGTAATGAGAGACCTGGGGACACAAGGTGATAGATATCCTGCACTTGACAAACATGTGTCTGTAGTGTTCAGAAACATACCATATACCCACCCAATCATGAAGGTTGTCAGATGTAGATAAGGGGAGGTCACTGTGGCTCTGCAGTCATCCTTCATCAGCGTCACAATTGACTACAATAGCCCCTGTGGGATATACCTCAGCAGACACCTCCATCAACTGTAAAGTCCACAACAGTACCCCACCAGGAGTAGCAAAGAGCATGAACAGATGCCATGTGTTGCCTGAGTAAACAAACTGCAGACCCACACACTGCCATACTGCCCAGCTACAGGCAAGCTGTGCCTGATGTATGAAGCCATGTCCAACCTGAAATCAATGAACATGCTGCACCTTGTACAATCTGAATGGCAGTGAGCTATGCACATGAGAGACCTGAACCCCAGCACTGACATACATAGGACAAGCTGTACAGAATGATCCATAACACAGAAGGCACCCCCACTCTTGAGTAGACTCCCGGTACAGGTTAGCCAGAGAGTCACCTATCGACACCCCTCAAGAGGAATCCCGATGAGTGGATGGGAGATGGTAGGTTAACCCTGGGTATCACTGGTATGTCAGAGGTAGATGGAGGCACAGTATACCAACCATGACATATGTCATGGCAAACTCCAGTTACAATGTGTGTTGAAGGACAAACACACCCTGTGACTAGCATCAGAAATGGCCTAGGGAACATCGCTAGTATTTGCCAATGTCCACCTATGTTGTGGAATACACTACCAATGTTGGACGAGCCTGGTGTAGGTAGTCCATATCTGAACATAATGCAACATGGTCATATGTGCACAACTGGCCCCTACACAGTCTGTTGTGCACACTATGAAGATGTCAAGCAGTGATAGGACTAAAGCCCAGGATACTGTCCACCACAGTGAAAGTACTGAACCAGTACACTATACGGTACTACAGTGTTAGGTCATTATGAAAGTATGTTGACAGCTGTCTGCAAAGTATCCCATGCAATCCCTGCAGGCACAGTATAATCCCTGTTGTAGCAGACACTGAGCAGTTGGCCAGTTAGTACACAACATGACACCCAACACACAACCATAAATGTGAGATATTGTTGAAGTTCACACACACCCAAATATGTGGTGGACTTCAGAGTGCAACATATGGAAAGCTCACACTGGGCATGCTCGCACACTTTGATTAATGAGGCATATGTCAGACAACATGCCATGGAAAGGCTGAACTGGGCATGCTCACACACTTAGGCCATATCTCCGTTTAGCAGTTGGCCACACATATCTGGTATTTGTACATGTCATTCCAGGAACCAACCACAACACAGCAATCTGCCCAGTGCACACAGTAAATGACTACAGAGACATAAGTGATATAGTGGATCGCCATCATATGCAAACATCTTCCACAGATACACAAGTTGGTCATAGGAACAGGGAATACTATGGCAATAAAGACCTGCAAACAGTAGAACAGCACAACAAATATTGTGCATCTGACAATTGAACATATGGGTGTAGAGGTCAATACTAGGCTTGTTGTCCTAGGGAATGACAGCTCAGCCAGAGTGTGCTTGGCATCTGCATCCCCAGTACAGTAGGCTACTGTGCCACTGTAAAGTAGGTCACATAAGGCAACGTGTGAGGCTAGTGAGCTGTGCCTCTGTCAAGCAGGGGCACAGTGGAGATCCCAGGGTTTGAATGTGCTAAGCCACAGCCATGTTGTTGGTGTGTGCTGGAAGAGGGTTGCTGAGGATCCCTAACAGTAAGTGGCCATCAATAACAGACTGAGGGGAGCCCTATCTGCATTGTCTGGACAATTCCACTGTCAACACTGTGTTGTGATGATTATGTGGGAATGAAGTGTCATGCCGGAACTGTTCACAGATGTCCTCCCTCTGTGGGCTACAGCTCTGCAATGTATTAGCTCACTCTGTCTGTTGGACGGCTCATATATGGCTGGAGTACACCTGGCAGGTGTCTTGTTGTGGAGCAGTCATGGGTATATGTGGGATAGCATGATCAATGCAAACCATACACATGCTCATAGAATGCAATTGTCAAGGAATATGCTGAGTGGCCAGTATAGTCCCCCAGCATGGGTCCTTTGAAGTCGCCCACCCCAGTCTTCACAAGTGTAGAGTCTGCTTGTGCTAAATACAGTTTGTGTGCAGTGACAACCTTGCCTGGGGGTGGGGATGGGATATGGATGTCCAGGGAAAGGTGAGTATGGTCAGATATCAACAATGGTGGTCTACCTCTGGTGTGGAACAGTGAGTACCCATGTTGCAGATGGACAGGTGCAATATGTATTCCCCCATGTGGCTGTGGTGTGTGGTTCTGCCATAGCACATGGACCCACAAATTGTAGTGTCTGTAGGGTAAAGTGGTAGAGGCCTGAGTAGTTCTCACACACAGTATGCCTGTACCTGATGTTAACAACTGGAATGGTGTATGTGAACACCTGCATATCCCGGCACTGTTCCCAGGGAAGCTTAGTGTGTGTCCTGGATGTGGGTGTGGTGTTCTGGACTGGTTGTGTTGTGTGTTACAGGTCCTGTGGTCACGAAGAATGGTATAGAACATAACCTGCCAGTGTGATGTGCATATCTGACCCTGACATAGGTGGCTGCAAATGCATATATATGCTATCCCCCCACCTGACAGGTAGTACTAGATGTACATACCTCTGTAGAAATAAAGATGTCAGCACCCTATAAATACTGCAGGTGCAGACCAGATGCCCAGTAATTCGGTTAGCGTGCTCTGCTAATGCATCTCCCTCAAGTGTCATAATATAGGTAGGTAGTAGTTCGAACCATGCAATTGCTCAGTGTGTGTGTGTGTGTGTGTGTGTGTGTGTGTGTGTGTGTGTGTGTGTGTGTGTGTGTGTGTGTGTGGGTGAGTGGGGTTGATGTGTGTGCAAGTCTGTGTGAGGAAGATGTTCCTTTTGGCAACTGTGAAAGCACTCTACAGGATGCACATTCCCCTATCTCAGCACGGATGATGTCAGCACCCTATAAGTACAGCAGGAGAAGGGAAACCTCCCATTAATTTGAATAGCGTGCTCTGCTAATGCGTCTGTTTTGAGTGTCATGACATAGTTAGGTAGGGATTTGAATCCTGCAACTACCCAGTGTGTGTGGAGGGGGGTTAGTGTGTGTGCAAGTCTGTGTGAGGGAGATGTCCCTTTTGGCAACTGTGAAAGCACTCTACAGGATGCACATTCCCCTATCTCAGCACAGATGATGTCAGCACCCTATAAGTACAGCAGGAGAAGGGAAACCTCTAAGTAATTTGAATAGTGCGCTCTGCTAATGTGTCTGTCACAAGTGTCATAACATAGTTAAGTAGGGGTTTAAATCCTGCAACTGCCCAGTGTGTGTGAAGGGGGGGTTAGTGTGTGAGCAAGTCTGTGTGAGGGAGATGTCCCTTTTGGCAACTGTGAAAGCACTCTACAGGATGCACATTCCCTTACCTCAGCACGGATGATGTCAGCACGCTATATGTACAGCAGGAGAAGGGAAACCTCCCAGTAATTTGAATAGCGCACTCTGTTAATGCGTCTCTTTCAAGTGTCATAATATAGTTAGGTAGGAGTTTGAAACCTGCAAGTGTGTGTGTTTGGATGTTAAGTTTGTGTGTGTGCAATTCTGTATGAAAAACATGTGCTTTTTTGCAATCAGGAGATCACACTACATGATGCACATTACCCTTTCCAAACAGTGATGATGTCAGCACCCTATACATACAGCTGGAGAAAAAACACCTACCAGTAATCCGAATAGCTCAGTCCGCTACAGCGTCACTCTCAAGTTCCATAACATAGTTAGGTAGGGGTTTGAAACCTACAAATGGCAAGTATGTGGGGAGTTTGTGTGTGTGCAATTCTGTATGAAAAACATGTTAGTTTTGGCAATCAGGAGATCACACTACCTGATGCACATTACCCTTTCAAAACACTGATGATGTCAGCACCCTATAAGTACAGCCAGAGAAGAGGAACCTCCTAGTAATCCAAATAGTGCGCTTCGCTAATGCGTCTCCCTTACGTGTTGTGACTTAGTTAGGTAAGGGTATGAATCCTGCAAGTGTGTGTGTGTGTGTGGGGGTAGTAGTGTGTGTGTAAATGCAAGTGTGAGAGAACAGATCCTTTTGGCAAATACTACAATACACCAGATGCTGCATATTCCCCCAGTAAACACAGGGGATGTCACCACACTATCAGCACAGCCAAACAGGGCTAGTTGGCCAGTAATGCCAATAGTGCACTCTGCTACTGGGTCTATTACCATTGTCAGAGTACAGATAGGTATGTTTTGGTAACCCACAACTGCCACGTGTGGTTGTGTCACACATTATGACCTTGTGTGGGTCTTTGTACATAACAATGCATGCCATTGCCTAAACCAGCAATGGCAATGCACACATGATGTATGTGTGTGACACATACACATAAATACCTGTGACCTGCAGTAGTTACCATGTCTGACACATGCCTCGAGTGGATAAATGGTATTTGCAATGCATAACAATATGACTGCGTCTTACTGTGCAGGGGCCGCACACGGTATGTGTCTATACAGTGTGGGTGTATATGGTAAAATACCTACAGCAGGGGATACACATCTGGTCTGGGCCATATAGTCTACAAATAGTTGATGTACAGGTGCTGCATATTCCCACCTGTTGTGGGAGTGGTGACATGTCATTCCACTGCAATTCAGTGACCACATGCTGGGAACCCTTCAACTAGTGTGTTGTAGCTACAGTAATGCTCATGCACAATGTTTGGCTGGATGCAGTCCAGCCATATAAAGACAGTTCTTGAGACTTGCATATTGCCAGTGTTGTTATGGAGGATAGGTGGGTTTCCTGTGTATGGGAGGGTTGTGTGTGCCAGGCTATGAACCAGACAGCAGTCCGACACACTGTTAGCTGCACATGAATAGGCCCTGATGCTTTGTGCTGTGCCAACAACCTGGAGGTGTGTGTATCTGTGGTGCCTTGGGATACCACCCCCCTGTCCAGTGTTACATGTGTAGGGGATGACAGGCATGGTATGAGGTATAACCTGGCAGTGATGGGTTGCACCTGTGAGCCGTGAATCAGGACTCTGGTACTGCACAGACATTGCAGTTCACCGTGCTGAGGACAGTGTCCAGTGCATGCATCTTGCGGTGTACACTGCTGGTGTTGTGTAGCATCACTTTTAGTGTCCTATCCTGTGTGATACCTATGGAGGTGGCTATGTAATCTGTGTCCTGCAGCATAAGGCAGTATGTGTGTATCAAGGGGCTTCACCAATATACATTGAGCCATGGGTGTCACGTGCAAGCTGCCCCTTGCACATCATTGTGGCTTCCCTAGCATGTAAGCACACGTTGACAGCCAGTGGATACCCTATGAATGACATCGGAGACTGAGCAGAATGTAGACATAGAACACCCTTCCTACATATAGTGGTAGCATACCTGGTGAGGGTATGATGGCAACCAAGATCAGGCTCATACTGGCCCGTGCCACATGCTGAGAGATCCCTTCTATGTTCCCTATCATGTAGTCCAGGGAGGTATGTCTCAGGTCATCCATAGTGGCATGGTCAATGACTGAGTTATATGTGTCCATGCCTCTGACCGACCTGTATGCATGTGTTTTGTGGTGGACCATAGTGCCCCAGAGGCATATCACTGTGACCTTCACCATGTACAGCCTGTTGAGCGGGACCCCACTGCAGTGGCCAAGAGAGGTACCTGACACATCTGTAGCAGGTGTGTTGTGTAGCCCTACAGGCTGTGAGTGTGTGGCACATGGGATGTGTGTGCCATGCATGGCATGTGCTCTGTTCCGACGTAACATATGCCTGTGTGCCAGCTGCGGAGGTGTGTGATGCTCAGGCAGGATGCTATTCTGAGTCCCCACGTATGCCCCAGTGTGTTCAGCTTGCTGTCAGTGCATGTCTATGTCTGACTGGTATTGTAGTCACTGTAGTATGACATGCCACCTGACAGGGTATGGCATTACTGGGTTCAGAGTGCTCAGTCCCCAGATTGGCTATGTGGTGGCATCCCACACATGTGTTGTACATTCCTGGCCAAGGGTGATGGTTGACTGCATACATGTGGCAGCTGTGACATTGCCACATGACTCACATAAACCACAACTGGACCATAGAGGTGATTCACAGGTTACCTTTGCACATGCTACCCTAGTAGTGTGATTGCCATGGTGAGTACCAACACATAGGGTCACTGGGGAACAACATACTGAAGGTGTGTATGTGTGGGTGTACTGCTACTGTTTCATAGCACTGGTATATATGACTGCACACGTGGGTAAATGTCAGGTAAGACATGTGCAATGTGTCACAGGCAATGTACATGCGAACAGGACAGACAGTGACGTTCTGTCATGTGTAAACTTGACATACGTATCGTACACTATGCAGATATCACTAGGAGTCCACAGAAGCACTGTAACTCTGCATTGCAGGTGGAAGCAGTGTTCCAGGGAACCCCAAGCGAACATGCATGCAAACAAAGCTACAGTAAGCAGAGCTGGAAGTAGTCCATTGTACAACAAAGAAGGGGTAACACTAACAGTAGGTAACAGTGCAAATATGTAGGCACTATCAACATGTACCCAGGAATGCACAGTGCAGATGCCCATGGTAGAACTGATATTATGTCATAGTTAATTGTGATTTGGATTACATTGGTACTGCACACATATCAATATGCGCAAACATCCACATTGCATAGTCGTTGTGGGCAACTTGCCACCATTACTGTACATGTCCATCATTGCATATCACTACTTGCATTAGGTTCCCCCCTGCGCTACCCATGTATGTGGCTATCTGTTGACATCCTTACCACCGGTGTGCAATAATGTGCAGCTGTTACACTTTGGTACGTACTATGGGTGCAGATAACAATTCAGGACAGTCATACGGTTACTGCATCAGGCATGCTGGGCTATACACACAGTCATATCAGCACACTGTACTGTTACCAACATGATACTACTAATACACTTCTATGTAGTCACCCTGTGCATCAGCAACGTGTTTACCTGTTCCTGCACTGATGCTGGAGATTGCAGGAGGTGGCACAGTTTCATCATATGCACAGGGTGTGAATTAGGTATGCCTGAGTCTGCCACTGATACCACCAATTGACATGTGTGTGTATGTGTGTTGGTGAGGGACAGCAGTACAGGGTGGGGCACTGGTGGTGCAGTGTGTGCATGTATGTGGTAGCCCTAGGTGTTAACATTTTGCATGTGTGTATGCACGCACACAGTTCCACCTCATGGCTGCCATATACAGGGGTTTGTGGACAGCCACAGACTGCACCTGGCAGGTCATACAGATCAGTGTCTTTGGGCACGGACACAGTACCTGTGCCTGGCAGGGGTGCTACGGACTGTATCCGGTACTAAGCCAGACTGGGTACTGTCATCAGAAGCAGGAGTGTGTTGACTGGACACAGGTCCCTGTTGGGACTGTCCAGAGCCACGTGCACGTGGTCTCCTGGGGCATTCCGATGACAGCACAGACCCAGCATTGCTGGGGCTGCTGCTGGCACTATGGGGCGCATGCGGGCCTGTTGTCATCCGCGCCGACTGCCAGCTGCTGCTGTTGCTGGCATATGGCCACATCGACGCCGCAACTGCCCACCATTGCCCTGGCTCATGGACATTTGGTTGTGGAACTGCTGTAATATGTCCCCACAACATCTGTCTATGACATTGGTGAAATTATGGATAGCATCCGCGATGTCACGCATACTGTCAGTCATGGCTGTGCGACATGCTCTCAGCTCCCTCAGACCCTGTCTGGTGTACCTTTCCATACACGACTGTGCCTGCATGACAGCCCAAAACATAGCTGAGGTTAACAGACCTCTTTGGGCATGTCTGCCAGAGGCAGTACACCCACGGATGCTCCCACGAGAACCCATGGGCAACTGTCTGTGTGGTACCATCGCAGGACCCTGCCCATGGCTGCTGTGTGGGGAAGCATGTGCCACAGATACCACATTACCCTGGTCAATGCCCACTGTATCCTGTCCATCACCTAGGGACAATGGTGACAAAGGATGTACTGGCAGGATGACTGTGCGCAATGATGGGGTTGACAGCTGTGTACTGTCAATTGGCTGACCAATTGCACACCCTGACACACCTTCCTATACCATTACACAGATATCATCATTACCAGTACCTGTGGCACCAGATTCAGGTTCCCTGCTGCAGGACACCAGAGCAGCACCAGAACCTGTGGGAGGAAGACAGGAAACACAGTTTACAGTGTCCACACAATGTTACCAGTGATGCACTTATGCACACATGCACACGTGGACACATGCACACATGCACACATGCACACATGGACACAAGCACACATGCACACATGCACACATGCATATGTGGACACGTGTACACATGCACACATGCACACATGCACATGTGGACACAGGCACACATGCACACATGCACACATGCACACCCCGCAGTATACACACAGAGCACTACTGAGTTACACTAGTATTACTAGCACTATCAGGACTAGTATAGGTATTGTTAAACACACTCACCAGCATGGATGGCCTGCCTTGCTGTGACACCGAAGGGGCCTGCAGAAATGAGGAGATTAATGTCAGTGGGCACAACTGTGCCATTGATACTGCATATGATACAGTGCAGTAGTACACCAGTTGCCTTTCACACGTCAGTTGCTGATATTGCCAATATCACACATGCACAATTACATACTATGTTGACAGCTACAGACCATGGACACACCTTACACATGCATAAACTAACAGTGTACAGAACAGTCAAGTGTACATATGGCATATTACCTGCACACTCCATGTCGTGCTGCTGTGTGGATCCAGCCTCCATCATGATGCAGGTGTATTGCTGTTGCTGTTCTGGGGCTGGAGCCACAACACTTAGGAGTAGCCTCTCCAGTCTGGTGAGGGGGGGATGTGTGGCCACCCCACCTCCTGTGGCAACCTGTTGCCTGTGGATATCTGACGCACGCTGACGGACATTTCTGATTAAATCACTGCAGTGATGTCGTACCTGCTCATATGTCCTATTATGCGTGCCAATGTCATTTACCCTACGGACAACGTCTTGTCACAGTGCAGCCCTCTCCTGCTGATTCTGGCTGGTGCGGGAAAACAGTATGTCATAATCCTGCACCAGGCTCTGGTGTATCTCCTCATCTTCCGCTGCAGAGTAGGCGGGATTATGCTGACGCCATCTCCGTGGAAGAGAACACAAACAGGATATCAGCAGACTATGTCAGCAATATATGGCACACATACTATACATGATACTCAAGTGTAGTGATATACTACTACTCCCATATGTTGCATGTGTGTGTCTTGTGGTGGATACACAAGTACATGGCCAGATATCAGTGCTCAGCCAACACCTGTGCAACAATACCTGCCACATTCCATACAACATAGTAGCATGCCCCATCGGTCAGCACACTGTGACAGGTCCAATGCACAACCTCACTCTGGGGGTTCATACCAAGGTACTGTATGTGGAACGCCATCCACTAGTGTGATCTGGACACAAGTTACTCGGCCTGGATATACATATCCCACCACCACCACCAGCACAGTAGACTACTTTGATATGTATGTGATTAGACAGTTATTCACTTGTTAGGACTGAGATGGTATCCATGCAGCCTACTGGGCCAGTGGAAGCCACAACCCACACTGCTGACCCCTTTGCGAATGCTTACCATGGACATCCCACAGATTGCATGGAACCTGCACACACATTTCTAACCCAGACCCTATGCACAAAGGTTAGGCATCCTTTCCGGTGGACCCCAGCCAGAGGCAGATTGTATAACAATAACAGGAGGCTACTGCAGGACAGAGCAGATTCACATTAAGGGAAGGCATCTGTGGTCAGCACTGGTAATAGGCTACGGTCCCTCATAACAATGGCCACGGCCAACTCTGGGAGTGAAATGGCCACAAACACTATAGATAACCACAAGGCCTTCTTCAGTTATGTTACACATATGGACCAAATGCCTCAGATATGCTCTGAGTTAATACACACATACTTAACATTCACCGAACACACAGATATTGGCAACATTCTTGCAGACAGGTTCGGTGCACGTATTCCTCCTTCTCCCCACAAGTAGAAATACTTATCACAGCTGAATGTAACCTCCCTATCATCTCACATGTCCAGGTGAGGGCCGCCCTCAGCAAAGCAGAACACACAGCATCACTGTGACCTGATGGTATCCCTGGATGTGTGCTACGTGCACTCCAAGAGGACATACAACCGCATATAAGACTGATATTTAACCTTGGCCGTACTACAGGATATGTACCTGAACACTGGCATACAGCAACAGTGGTCCCACACCACTAAGGAGGCACCTCTACTGACCCTGGGAACTACCGCATCATAAGCATAACCGTCCTGGTCTGCTAAGCTATGGAATTATTCAGTATGGGACGCATATACAGCGATATTGGGTACCTGCAGACACTTGTTCCCGGCCAGTTTGCCTTTGTGATGGGCTGATCCTGCCTTTTGAACCTGGTTGACCTTTCAAAACAGTCACTACAGCCATTGATGAGGGCAATGCACAGACAACTGCTGCCAGGATCATGGTCTAACACTGACTGACATGTAATGTATAGTCATCCCCTTTTGGTGGAACTACGTACACACAACATATCACATGGACATACCTATAGATACAGACCTATGACACATTTGGAGGGTTCACAGTATGCAGACTATTAACCTGCTACTTTACATTACCTGTGTTTGTCGCAGCTGGTTGTGTTACCACTACTTCTGCTTCCTGCTGCTGCTGGCACGGCTTGCTACTGTCACTGCTGACAGCTTAGACTCAGTGTGTAGCGTGTGTTTTTTTTTTTTCTCTCTCTGTCTCTGTCTCTGTCTGTCTTTTCTCCCTCTGTCTGCTTCCAGACAGTGCAATGAATGTATTGCATGTGTGGAGTGTTAGTACAGGATGCTTTTGTAGGTATCTGCATAGGTCCATGTGATGGCCTCTGCACCAATTGTAAGCCAGCATTTGCTAATTGCATGCAGCCAGTTGTGTACTGATTGCAGTTCTCACTGTGATTTCAGGACAGTGCTATAAAAGGGTATGTGAGATAGGCATTGCCCTTTCAGATTGTAAGGGCAGGGACCATGCTGGTATGCTGTGGACACTGTTCTGTGAGTGTAAAGGTTAGTATCTCTCTCATGATTCAGGCTGTGTTGTAGATTCACATTTCTCCATTCCTCTCTCCTGTTCCCTGTAGTAAGTGTGTATGCACAATGATACCTACAACTATATATATATATATATATATATATATATATATATATATATATATATATATGTAAATATACATACATTTATATATGTACATTAACTGACATTATTACCTACTAGCTAACAACTAGCATGGCTGTTTCTGTTCACACACTACTATTATGGAAATCCACTAGTTTTGACAGTAATTCTAAATGACATGCTTTGTGTACTACACATCCTATAGTCCCTTTACATTCATTCCTACTATTACATGATATATTTATTTTAGCACAATGTTCTTATATAAGAGTCATGGCTTAGTGGTAGGTCATGAAAACTACTGTTTCCAAGGTCCTGGGTTCAGGACTGACAGTGGGATTTTATTTTGCTTTTGAACTGACTACAGGACCTGTCAATCAGAGTGACTAAGGCACTTTTAAGCAGTTGTAACCGGGTTAGCGCTGGTTTGTGCAGAGCTCACACATGCGCACTGGCATTTAGCTCCGCCCACACACGCGCACACCCGCTTACAACCGCTTAATAGTGCTTACTCTGGCGCACACCCGCGCTATTTTCTTTGAAAGAAATGAAAATGGGGAGACAGAAAAGTGGTGAAAAAGGAGTCACAAAGAGGGTAAGACAGTAGGGAAACAAGCTTGGGATTTGCAGGAGGGATGTAGGTAAGGCCCATAGCTGCCCATTTCTTCATCAGCAACAGCTGTGCAGATGTATCTAATTTGGTGTGACATTTGAAACCTTCCACCCCTGAGAGAGGTGTCAGGACAACAATAATACTTGTACAGCCAATTGTAATTGATAGTTTCCATGTCCAGCAGACATGTGTGCAGAATGGGCAGCTATGTATGGGGAGTAATTTTTTTGTGGATACAGAGTGCCCTTTTTTTTTTTTTTTTTTTTTCAGGTGATAGTGGTATGTCAGGTGAAGGAAGTTGGTATAGCTGGGGAGGTAGGTTGGGAAGGTCAACAGACAAGACAAACAAGATGCATACAGGGGCGGTGTATGACACATGTGGGGGGGGGGTTACACAATTGATGGGGACGGAGGTTTGGATATCCAGAGCCCATGAGCCCACAGATGGCAACAGTGGAACTGATATCCCCACCCATGGGCAGTTGCCACTGTTCCTTCACTGCCCAGGATGGGGCTGTGCTGGGGGCTGTGTAGGCCGGGCAACAGGAATGCCCGTAAGTTGTGCCACCTGTGCCTCAAGCTGGCGTAGGGGCCCAAGAACAGAGTCCCGGATCTCCCTACGCACCACAGTCCGGACACTATGGAGGGTGAGTGGTGGTTCTCCTCCGGCCACACTTGCAGAGGGGGGACGAACCCCATCCCCTGCAGCACTTCCACCCGCAGGTGGCACAGGGCCACCGGAGGAGGGTCCAGACTGGGCACTAGTGCCAGGTGCACTCGCCAGCTGAGGTGGGAGAGGTGGGTCCGCTGGAACCCGCCTTCCCTGTCATCTTATGTTTTGCATTATGTCATGACAGTTTGGGTTAGTAACATATAATACCATTCACAATTAGTTGTAACAGCATGCATTAGTATTCCCATTAACCAAACACCCAGATATTCACACCATTGAACAGAGCATAACACATGCATAATTTGAACAGCAATACACAGTCCAACAACATGCAGGGTTGATTGATGGCAACAGGCCATCAGGTTTGGATGTATGAACAGGGCAGATGCATCAACGGACATGCAAATATTTATGACCCAACAGGACAAATGTCCAGGGGTGTTAATTGTGATTGCACATGTCATTTTCACGTGGAATGGGTTATATGTGGTTATAGGGTGGGGTGAAGACAATAATATTAACACCTTCGAATACCAATACATATGCTGTACATTTCTAATAGCTGCACATATATACACACTACTGTTCTAACTACAGTTTCCTATATGATAACTACTTCAATTTGGTGATAGGACTGTTACTGCTACATCAATATACATTTTATTGTTCTTCATACACATTCATATCTGGCTTTGTTCAGCTACATCATCCTGCTACATTTGCTTTATATATCTATAGACAACTGTGGATGTTTGGTATGTCAGACAATCATACTATCTGCATATTGCAGACTGAGAGCAACATATCCAGATTTTGGGATACACATTCCAGCTGCAGCAACTCTTTGAACAGATTTCACTGTTTGGTTTTGCTTCTCACATGCATTTCATTCTGTACTGACTGCAGTATACTTTATTCAGGGGTTATTACTACTTTATTGGTGGATTCATAACACTTTCTCACACTCTCTCAGTTGTTTTCATTTTACTATTCAGGATGGTACTTACTTCTAGGCTTTATTGACATGTTTTATCTGTAGTTATTACAATCCTTTCCAGCAGTCTCACTTCTGTCATGTTTCAGTATTTCAACAGGGGTATATTTCACACATGTGATTTGCTCATCTTCTGCAGCTGTACTTTTCAGCCTGCTGCAGGTTGTGTACTATTATATTACAGGTGGGGCATCTTTATTTCAGACTTTATTTCAGACATTTTACTTTTTCTGTTTGGATTACAGACTGCAACATACTTTTGTAATCAAGCAATACTTGCAAACACTCTTACACTTGTTACTTGCACATTCTATTACTTAGTGACTACACTGCACTCTTTTGCTAACTGTCATAATTTTATATTTCTTTACAGTTAATGGGAGAGGATTACTGACCTGCCTGGTGGCACAACCGCACCAGCCTATCGCCATAGGCTCTGCGGTTCACAGAACGGACACCTGCAGCTGTAATATAAATGAAGTAATATTGGAATACACATCTCCATAATATCAGCTAGTTTAATTTCTTACATACATAATTACATGTAACTTACTCAGTAGTGGGGCGTTGGGCATTTGCCGGGCCTCCTGGATCCAAAGGTTCAATTGGTCCTGCTTGCGTCTCTTCAGGTCCGCATGGTGGTGACGAACCTGCTCACCAGTCCTTGGAATCCCTGTGGCACTGGTGAGATCATGAGCCAACCGGTCCCACGCCTCAGCCCTATATGTTCCCCACAGGACCTGGCCCTGCATGAGTTGGGCCTCATGATTGTGGACTAGGAGCCAGACCATGTATCTGGACTTCTCAACGCCCCACCTCTGTGCTCGAAAGCAACTACCCTCACCTACTCCTGTCATTCTGGCTGCAAGTCAGTTCTACAATCGTTTATGCTGTGTATTCCCACCTATGGGGCTTATATATGCTGTTTTTCCCGCACATATCTGTGATTGGCCATTTTGGAATTGTATCAACTTCACAAAACCTGATTTTTCATGCTCCACTTTGTATTCATTCCTATATATTTGCTATTACTGCATTTGTAGGTACTGCTATCATGGCTTAGTGGTTCAGTACCTTTACTATGGTGCATAGTATCCTGGGTTCGAACCTGGCCACTGCTTTTTATTTTTTATGACTGTCTAGACAGGCTGAGGGGTGTGTCTGTGTAAAGGCAGTTTTGATACGGCTTGCTCAACGTTGCCCGTCGGTTAGCTTGTTGGCGCGGTGCGCTGCTCCGCGCAAACGGGGTACGCTGGTTTACACCTCATTTGGCTATCAGCACGCATATTACGCTCAGCTCAGCTAGGGGCACACAGTTTCAGCATGTTAAACCACTGCTCACCTACGGGCACTCATTTTGCACCTGTTGAACCACTGCTCACCTTTGGGCACTCATTTTGCACCTGTTAAACCACTGCTCACCTACGGGCAGATGCACTCACCTTGTTAAACTGTAGCTCAGCTATAGGCACATCTGGCATTTTTTATTATTTTGTTATCTCACATTTCTTCAAAATAAATGGACTATTTCATTACATTTTACATGAGCTATGATTTTATATGTGTACATGTTTGTCAGGGACTTGTTTCGTGCTTATTTTACTAAAAATAAAAATTGGTGTTGTGGGGGCTCGAACCATGAATGCCTGCTCTTCAGCCGACATCTCTACCGCTACGTTATTGCTTTTTGGCTTACTTTGCATATTGACTGCTAACTGTGGCTAAGCTACGGCACGCCAGCAAAGCGCACTCACGGGCAAACATCTTTACGATTTAAAAAAATATATATAAGATGTTCATTTATATATTTTATGTTCATAGTCTGTGGGGGCATGTGTTGTGTTGTGTTTATTCACATTTCCATGGCCTCTGTCGTGGGTGTTTACTTTGGGCAATTTTACTCTTCTGGGCGCATGTCCGCTTGCAGGGCTTGGCCTACGGACATGCCCCCTACTGTCTTCCACGGACCGTGTTAGCCTTCGGTGTGATTCAGCATGCCCTCATGCATATGCATGACATGCTGACGTCACACCGTTTAACTGCAGCCTCCGTGTAAGCCATGTATCTCTTACACGGAGGCTTCGTGAATCCTGCCCACTATCTGAGACCTTGGAAAATATCCAGGCCCAAACAAATAATTAGTGCAGATCACTAACTATGCATTAATCATGCATCTTTGGTTGTTCCAGTTTTTCTGCATTGTTAAAAAAATACAACAGCTTGCCCAATCTTGTTTGACTGAGTCACTTAATTGCCGCTTCAAAAAAGAAAAAAAGCACAATCCCAAATTGAGCTGATCCTCTGCTGAGGGAAAAGATAGCAAAAATATTCTGTCTGATGTATAATTTTTGTTTATGCCACAGCATACTTTATTAAATGAGTTATACAATAAAACTATTAACATTGTTCAATTTAACTGATATTATTCAACTTAAATAAAATTCAGTTTAAAACTTTATAGCAAAATTTATTTGCACAGCTTTTGCCTTTCTTGTGTGGATGTTGATGCCACTAGAACTACGTCCAACCTGTATCTATCTGTTCAGAATACTCTCTGTGACTTCTGTGTTATCATTTACTTCTGCCTTTATAAGCATATACCTGTACATGAAGGATGCTTTTATACAGAAAAAACTCAGTTAAAACACTGGTGCTTCATAAAAGCCATATGCTATACAGCAGAAAACAGAGGGGCTTCTTAGCTTTCAAAAATGACTCGGTCATCAAAACATGACTAGATTAAATGAAGTACAAAGGTTGTTGCTTCTCAAACCTTCCAGTCATCATTGATAGTGTATTTTTAATTTCATTGGAAAAGAAAAAGAAATATTGTGACTGTAACATGTTATTAATTAACAAAAAAGTGATCTTCCAGTCACAGGACATAGCAAAGGTACTTGCAAAAATGTGTTCTGTAGAATTTACAGTAGTCAGAGTACTATAAATATAAAGGTAAATAGAGATCTTTTACATAACTATAATTGGAAAAATGCTGCTACAAATCAAATTAAAAACATATCTCAATGAATTCCATCAATGTATCTGGTAGTTTCCTATACACATCTAATGATAAATCTGGCATACGCATTATCAGTTATTTTAAACAGAATATTACAATATGAATACATTTAGGTTGAGTTGGCAATAATACACAAAAAAGGTGAGGTCATGTCACACCCAAGCAATTTTAAACTAATCCGCTATACCAGTATTCAG
This sequence comes from Protopterus annectens, assembly GCF_019279795.1. NCBI lineage: Eukaryota > Metazoa > Chordata > Ceratodontiformes > Protopteridae > Protopterus > Protopterus annectens. The sequence goes on from NC_056728.1 coordinate 778,679,479, forward strand.
TGTGGAATCATGCAAAGGACCATACTTCTTATACACACACACAAACACACACACACACACACACACGCCTACCTATTTCTTACACACGCACACACACTCCTCTTAAAAACTTAAATACACATGCACACCTACCACTCACTTATCCGGTCGCAGTCAGTCCAAACATCTTCAGGGATACAAATTCCATGCATGCAGACCAGGAAGATGTAAACGATCAGTCGCACATTGCACAGGCACAGAAAGTCTTCTGCAACCCAACGCAAAGGGCATTCTTAAAGAACGCCCTTAAAATAATAATTTTTTTTTTATAAAGAAACAGGGCGGCAGAGGTGATGGTATGCTGTACCGGACCAAAAAAGCCCTCCATTTAAGTTTACATTTCTGGGTCCATCATGCATCTGTTTGTATATAATGGCCCAACCCTTAGACATATCCTTCACCCTTGTCATCATGTATATCCTCTGCAAAACAAAATATGTTTATGCATTGTCTCTGAACACCTCTTGTACATTAGCGTTACACTGTGTGCCAGTCCCCTGTTATACATTCAAGTCATTATAAACTGAGTCTAGAAACTAGAAGTCACTCCTGTACACTAGAAACAGTTTTTGCTGGTAGCAAGCCCCTCCTGCACCCCCCAGACTACTTATGTATAAACTGTTTTCTGAAATTGCTGTATCTCAGTAAAAAGGGACTTTTACAAGATTCAGCAGTTTTAATCTTATTATATATTTCCCCACAACTGCATTTAATGTTTTTACAATTCAAAGCATCATACTTGTCATCCTTGAACTTGGAATGGGAATTCTTGCGTACCAAGAATCATGTGCATGAACCTGTTCTTACTCAGATTTTTAATAAATCATTAGAGCTGTATGAAGTTCCCTTATGTTTTAAACAAGTCACAATCATTCCAGTGCCTAAAATATCCACTATAACAGGACTGAATGACTACAGGCCTGTTGCTTTGACATCAGTGGTCATGAAGACTTTTGAGGGCCTGGTGTTAACTCACTTGAAGGATATTACAGCTCCCTCATTGGACCTCCTTCAGTTTGCTTATCAAGAGAACCGGTTGGTGGATGATGCAGGTAATATGGACCTGCAAGGATTCTGTTTGTGGATTTCAGCACTGCATTTAATACAATAATTCCACAACCTCTTCACAGCTTTCCATTCCTGCTCCCACCTGTCAGTGGATCACCAATTTTCTAACCAATAGGAAACAGCAGGTGAAACTGGAGAAATTTACATCTAGTTATCACATGATCAATACAGGTGCCCCCAGGGATGTGTGCTCTCCCCACTGCTATTCTCCTTCTATACTAATGAATGCACCTCTAAGGGCCCCTTTGTCAAACTTCTTAAATATGCAGATGATACAACTATCACCAGGCTCTTCAGGAATGGTGATGAGTCTGCGTACAGATGGAAGGTTGAGCAGCTGACCCTTTGATGTAGTCAGAATAATCTGGAACTGAACACTCTTAAAACTGTGGAGATGACAGTAGACTTTAGGAGTGGTACTACAATATTATCCCGCCTCTTTATATTTAATATTGCTGAGTCAATTGTGGAATCCTTCAAGTTTTTGGGATATATAATCTCCCGGGACTTGAAGTGGGAGACCAATGTAGGGTCCATCATAAAAAAGGCACAACAGCGAATGTACTTTCTGCGACAGCTGAGAAAGTTTAACCTCCTACAGGAACTGTTGATTCAGTTCTATACAGCAGTCATTTAGTCTGTTCTCAGCTCATCCATAACAGTGTGGTTTGGATCTCTGTCTAATCATGACAAAAATAGGTTACATCGAATAGTCAGGTCTGCCAAAAATATCATTGGTGCTAGTCTGCCCTCCTTACAGGACCTGTACTATTCCAGAGTCATGAAAAGGGTAGGAAAGATCATCACAGACCCTTCACATTCAGGCCACCATCTTTTTGAATTATTACCATCGGTCAGGCGTTATAGATTAATGCACACCAAAACAAGCAGATATAAGAACAGTTTTTTCCACAGGCCATCAAGTTCATAAATGGTTATCTCAGCTTATTAGGTTGGGCTATTCTTTTTCTCAAGCCTCCGAGGATTCTGCAGTATTGTTTACATATTGTTAACACTTGTTTCTTTCAGACCCCAGGATTTAATAAAATCTGTGTAGGCATAGTGTAGAGCCCACACGGAATGGTACCATGTCTGTGTACACAGTTCCCCCTTGGCAGCACGCCATGCATATTAATCTTGGTGCATTGCCAAGGGAGAGTCGTGGAACATGGTTATTGGATCAATGTAGGGAGTGTAGTGTCAACTGTGCTTGCAGATGGGTAAGACACTCCCTGCACTGTCCAATTGCAGTATATCAAGTTTTTTTTTTTTTAATTTAAAAAACATGTTTGCACAGCACAGAGAGGAGTGCAGCAATGCTAAGCATGACTGAGACACCTGTCAGACATCTAAAAATAGAAAACAGATGCATTTAATTATTTACTTAAACATCATGTTTAAGCATAGCTGATCAGGTTTACACAGCATGGGTGGTGTTCAGCAGTGCTTATAGGTAGCTCAGAGGTATATATGACGGTATAGCAGATGTTCACATATCTATGTAGCTAAAGGGGTAGAGTTATGGCCTCATGAGCAGTAGATGCAAAGTTTGAATATATGGAAGGGAAATAAGCATTTATTTTTGAAATACAAATTATGCCAATTTTTAAATTCTGGCCTGCTGCGCTCTGCTAAGTTCTGCTAAGCATACGGGTCTTCAGGTTTTTGCACTGGTCAGCTCAGCTGCACTCATTTGTGTGCTGCTAAGTGATGCACCACATTTTTATATGTTGCCCAATGGCATGTAAGGGTGGGAAAACAAGCTATATTAAGCCCAATAGGTGGGAATATAGCATAATCCATTGGAGTTCTGTCTCTGAAGGATACTATGGCAGGCATTGGTGAAGTTTCATACTTTCGAGTGCATCCTGGAGTCCATGGTCATGGTCGGACTCCTTGTAAAAAAAAACATGAAGGCCGGCTTCTGCAGGGAGGGTACCAGGGCTCAGAGTTCAAGGTGAAGGCCTAAGACTGGCTGGCAAGGGACCTTACCAGTGCAACTGGTATCCCCTGCACAGGTGAGCAGTGTCATCACCACTACAATGACCTGAAGGGATATAAGGGGGATCTCTTAGAAACCTGGGTCCAAGAATATTGGGTAGGGGATGTCCCACATGTATGTAAGTACGTTTACCTCTGTACTACCAATATCTAATCTGAATGCTTGCTAAATTGGTATGCATAATGGTGTTCTTCTCTCTCAACAGCTGCTCGAGGCACATGCCGGGTACTTGGCCAGGTTGCGCCATGAGTGTGGTGAGTACAGATGTATTATGCTAACTATAGTCAAATAAGCAAGAAAGAGTAAAGCATTAACTGCAATTAGGTATATACAGTAAAAGTGTATTGCAATGAATGTGGACTTAAAGCTGTACTGCAATAACTATAGTGTAATAAGCAGGGAAGAGTAAAGCATTAACTGTAAGAAAGTATTTACAATAAAGTTTCTAGTGCAATAAGTGTGGAATTAGAATTGTATTGCAACACCTGCTTAATCACAACTGTTGTGCAATAAAAACTCAAAATTATTCCAGGAACTGCATGAAGGTATGTCCAATAAAGTCTGTTATGCAATATATGTGGAAGTAGAACTGTTTTGCAAGAAATTAATTATGATAATTATTCCTCAAGAACACATCAACCAATACCAATAACACCAAGATAAATTGTGTACATCAGTAAAAGTCTTGTTTTAACCATTGCAGTTGAGCTATATGTATTCAGGCTGTGAGTTAAGGTGTTGTAGTCAAGTAGAACAGTGCAATAGCTGTAGACTGCAAATATAATGGCTGCCAAATGAATTGTTTAACACATATAGTACTGGTCAAGGCTGTTTCTAGGCCAGTATTGTTCACATAATGCTCTGTCATCCACAAACAGCAGGTAAGCAAGGTATATGGGTGAGGTAGCCCACACCATGATCTAATAAAGACTCCACAGATATTTAAACCCACTAACAATATATTGTGTACACCTGCAGTCTATATGGTAATGTATAGGTTATCTACTATCTCTGTCATGCTTGTACTTCATGCATGTGTGTTCTACTATCACTGCAGGCTAATATAAAACTGTAGCAGTACTGCCTGGTCATATTTTGTTTCCTGGTAAGCTCTAGGCAAATAGCAGTCAATGAGTAATCAGCAGTAACTCAACAGCTCAGTTTGTTAAAAGCACTGTATAAAGTGCATTTTGGTACACACAGACCAGGGTTCGAATCCAATGCTGGGTTTCATTACATAATGCTCACAACTTCTCTTCCCACAGGAACTGCAGGTAAATGGGTGAGGTAGCCCATATTATCAGTAAATAATTGTGTGTTTAGATATCACAGACTGTTTGAATCATTAACAAGAATGTGAAAATACAGCATAAAATAAAGGAAATAAAATAGTATTAAAATAAAATAAAGTGAAATAAGTAACATGTTCATTCTTAGTATGGCTCTATGTGCGGGGTGTCAGTAAGAATGTTGCTGCAGTGAATTCATACATGCCATGCAAATGTCCTCTGCAGTCACTGCTATTGGGTTCTACCCCCATGCCTACTAAGCAATGATAGTTGTTTAGTTTCTGTACTGTACACATACATGCCTCTGAAGTGTCACGCTGTCACGTAATGTTCGTAGTAGTGTATAATCCCTCTGTCATAGGTTTATCATCGACATGATTACCTAAATAGCAGAGTATCAATACATCAGTCCACAGTACACCTTGGTAGTTATATAGGTCCATCTGATGTGCACATATTCTGTGTAGTTGTGTACCTGCAGTTGTTACTGTTTGGCCCATACTGTCCCATGTGGCTAGCTTGAGAGGTATGTACATGCTACAGCAGTTATAGAAGACTTGTACATATAAAGGAAAGACAGACCTGTAGAGTAGATAGTAGTACTGTTGTCAGGTATATAGCCAATAATAGTACTAATGCCCTCTGTTTCTGTCTCTCTCCACCCCTTATCATTTATTTATTAATGTTATTCATTGGTTATGGCTCACTATTAACATATGTTGTTATAAAACAAGAAGCTTCCGACTCTCCACGTTAATAGAATCTTACTTTTTATTCATAAAAACAGACAAAAGGTAAGCGGCTGCATGCTGCTACCATACGCTTCATCAGACAATTTAATGTGTAAAATAGCTACAGATTTATAGGGAGGCTCAGCCAATAGACAATTGTCTTAAATTAATTAACTTCTTATTTAATTAAGAAAACATTTAAACATTCAGGCATTTAAAGGAATACTGTTTTTTATTTTTTTATTAACATATGTTGTTACATTAAACTGTATTTTGGGGCATGAGTTTATTATTGCTATGTATTATAATGGTTGCATATTAAGTATTTTGTTGACATTATGCCATAACTGTTACTGGCATGCTGTGATTATACTGACTGTTCTGTTATTTACTGTTGTGTTTCACATCATATGCATTGTTATGTACTTGAGTTATTTTCACTGTTCTGGCATGCTGTTATTACTAACAATATGCTTTATTCATAACTAACCTATACTTATTGATATACCTCCATCACCACAGCATGTCAGGGTAGGCCAGTTACTGGTGCTCCACCTACCCTACCTCAACTGGCCGTGGCACCGGGTCCTGGCACGTCTTGGACCCAGGCTGGTGGTGTCCCCTCCATTGCCCCTGCACCACCTGCGGCATCTGGTGGAACAACCTCAGGGGACAGGGCCTGGCCTCCCCCTGAGAGCAGTGGTGGAGGGTCGGTGGTCACCCAACAGCAACTACTGGCCATGGTGTGCAGGATCATTCATTGGAGCTATGAACATTGCCTGTGCCAGATTGAGGGCACACTGGCCAACCTGGTGGGGCAGGCTGGCCCTGGCACCCAGCCTCCAGTACAGCCACCTTTGGGGCAGTGAAGGAGCAGTGTCAACTGCCCATGGGTGGGGACCTCAGTCACGCTGGTGCCGTCTGGAGTGGAATCTGGAGTGGAGTGGAATCTTTGATTCCACAACACCCTTCCCATTCAAGGTGTTTACCCCCATGTGTCAGACACTACCCCTGTCTGATGTCTTGTCTGTCTTGTCTGTCTGCTGTTGTATCCTCTCCTACCCAACTGACCTCCCCACACGTACCTATGTCCCTTCTCCAACATTCCACACTCTCCATAAAAAAAAAGGGCACCTGTCCCACAAAAAAAAAAAAAAATGCCCCATACATACCTCTCCATTCCACACACATGTCCACTGGACACAACTAATGTGGTCCAATTGGGTTGACAACACATTTATGTTATCCTCACCCCTCTCTCTGGGGTTTGAGAGTTCAAATTCATCTACAAAATCTGTCAAAATGCACAGCTGTTGCTGTACAAGAAATGGATAGCTATGGTTCTTTCCTACACCCCTCCTGCACATCCCTACCTGCTGTTCACTTTTTTACCCCTGCTTGCCCCCATTTCACTACTGTTCTATCACCCCTTTTTCTTTATATATTTTTAGTGTGGGTTTGCACAAAGTGGTGTAGTGTGCCACTTAGTTCAGCTTAAATGAGCTTTAATGCCAATATGTGTCTATGCCATTGTTATTTAGATATAGAGAGCAAACACCTCTGTCTCGAACCCACACCCTCTCAACTATAGCACAGTGCATTAACCCACCATGCTACACAGGTTTTAGGCTGCCTAGGTGTTTCCAGCAATACATACTGACTGCTACCTATGGTCATTAAGCATGTAAATGATATATAAAATGAATGGGAAAAATAGGAGTGTACCTTGGACTTTAATGCAATAATATACCAGTGGGCAGTCAAAGACATACCAATTAATGTACGTGAAGCCTATGATAGCAGGTATATGTGCCCTTTTATCAGCAAATTGTGGAAAGACACCTGCTAAGGCAGCAATGGTAAAGTACATGTACAACTGGAACCCTGGTGCAGAAATACAACCATATAAAGCCAAGTATATACTCATGGGTGAAGAAATGTCTCTCACACCCTGTATATGTGCAACTATATCTTGCAAATACACATTCTTTTACAGTGTTTCTGTAGCTCAGTCTGTTAAATGCCTTGCATACTGTGCATTTTGCCACACACAGTCCTGGGTTCGATTCCAGTGTTGTGTCACTTCAGTTACACTATTGCACAGACAGCAAGTGATGACTGTGTTTTGCAGTCTTAATCCTCGCAGTTTACTGCTACTTAATTAACTGCTACCCAGTTTTACAAGATAAAGTCCTGCAGGCAGAGAGACAATGCACATATCCATATCGCCTAACTATATGTTGCCTACCACTCTGTTGTTCACACTGTTGCATAACAGATGTACCTTACGCACATGCACGGATTGGACTCTATAGGATACCCTTACCCTGGCTCTACCATAATGACAGCCTTGACACAGCTGCCACAGTTACACAAACAGCGTGCTGTCTAACAAAGTGTTCACAAACCCCCCCATGTGTTGTAGGCTGCAGCCTGTAGCATACACAGCTGTATGCAAAGGTAGCTGCCACAGACCTATCATACCTCCCAACCCCCTAGAGCAAGAGACCTGGACACAGCCATACTTACTGGGGGGGGGGCCCAGAGATAGGGACATGTTCAACAGTTTGCCCCTACAAATATAGCAGGTTAATAGAATAACAACTACTGCATTAACATGCATATTCTGATGGTTATGAAGACACTCACATGGCTCTCTTCCCTCCCACAATGTTTGCCAGTGAACTGCCAGATGACCACAGTGTTATGGGACACTGACCAAACATATGAGGCAAAACTGTACACATACTTCACAAATCTCTACAAGTGATATTAGTTGTACCTACCATCTCAAACAGTAAGAAAGGGGCCAAGGCCTAGATGAAAGCCTTATATATTGCACTGTGGTGACATGTCATTGGCTACTGATACTGCAATTCAGCTGTTTTGGCTATAGTTCGCAATTCTGAGCCACTGATTGGTGTAGAGGCAATTACCTGCTAATGAGCATTACCTTCAAAAGGCAAGCAACTGGTGCTGGGGAACAGGTCTGTATGAGATTTCAGTCTCGCAGGCAGTGTATGTTCGAAGATTTTCCAGAGGAAAGATCCAAAAAAGGAATACTGCACTCCACCAGGTATGTAATAGATGTCTCCATATAACAGGATGCCGATGGGAGGATGGAGGTATGGGGAATAGGGAGTATAGCAATATGGTTGCTGTAGATCTATGGTATTGAGATGTCACTGATACTCTGCTATCCTACACATACAGACATGACTTACACCTGTCCCTGCTTTCCAGCACATCTCAGCTCTGTCCCTATCACTTCCTCCCAGAACAGTTGGCTGTTGTAGGAAAGCTAGTGGATTACACATACTGCATACTGACAATAACTAAGGGTGTACACTCCTGTAACATCAAGTGATGTATTGTATGTCACCACCTCTAATTCTGTTAATGTGTTACATGCATAGTTCTAACATTGTAAAAGTGTCCCTGAATGTCCCTGTTGTAATCTGGCTGTCCCTGTGTCATTCACATGGGTCCCAGTTTGGTTGAGAGCTATGCCTAACATACCTGTCAACTTCCTACAGCAAGAAATCAGGACAAAGCATTAATTAACAGTGGGCCAAAGGGCCAAACTCAGTGACAGAGTATATATATTGCCCGCACAATGTAAGAACATGAGTAAACTAACACATATTACTGTAGAATAACTGTTTTCTGAGGGGTATGATGTGTGAAAGTCAGAATCTGACTGTATATTCTGACTTCAACCATTAACGATTGGCCAATCATTTGTCAGACATCCACAGGTTTGTGTGAATAGGACCACATGTATGAGGCAAACATCTTGACATTCTGTAAACATCTGTATAGTTGAGAGGTATGATGCCTAGAGGGGACATATACTACAGCAGGTTTGCATTGCTTTCTGTCATTGTGGCACACTGGTGTTGCTGGACTGTCCCCATATAGTTGTTGTAATAGCACACTGCTATTTGTCTGACAGTGGCCATATGACATATTAGTGGGAATTTTCCCGTAGGGGACACACCACAGTAGACTGGAGTGATGGGTGTAGGGATATGCAGCAGATTCTGTCTCTGCACACAGGGACATAACCCAGTATTGCTACTATCTTGGTGATATCCACACATGTAGTGTATTTCCAGACTGTGGGACATGACGTGTGAGGGAGCAGTGGATAGTGCAGGCCATTATGGGTGTTCAGCATCTGTACATAGTGGACATCCACATATCTGGTCCTGTAATGTGTTCCCCTCTTGTTATCTTTCAGGAACCATGTATCGCAGGAGACATCCACCATTCACAACTGCAGTGAATGGCATAATACTGGATGGCCTCAGGCACCACAATCACATTTTGCTTAGCATGCCTTGGCACAAGCATAAACAGTGAACAGCATTGTGGTCAGACCTTGTGTGGGCTGCTAATTGTCCGACACCGGGCCACAGATTTGGTAAATGCTGCATGTCAAAGGGCAGCTGCTGTTGCCAGGGATCATGCTACAACTGGTGGAGGGCCTGCAATGGAACAACCACTCTCGGCCAAAGAGGAATTCCTGGCAAACCTAGGATCAACCAACAGCTCCCAGGCATTCATCTTGCCATACATCATGGAGGTGGGTACCACAGCATCCACAGAAGAGGAGCATCCAGGTAAGCTTACTGTGTTCACCAGTGTAATACTGTGTCAGTCATTGTGGCAGGCAGTACATAACAGTACATGGGTGTCAGGTCTTTCTGCATTGGGGAGGTTGGGTTTGATGCACAGTTGTGCACACATACAATGTCAGCAATATAGCCATTATCACAGTAGCTACTGTACATGTGGATATATGCACATATTAACTTGTAGCGCTATGCATGTGGTGATGCTGAAAATACCTCTCGCTCAACTATTCAGAGGTCCATCAGGTGTGGCCAAAGCCCATGGTCCTGTACCTGGTAAGTGTGACACTGTTGTTTTATGGATCATATATACCCTAAGAAATTTAAGAGCTGCCATTTCACCCTATATACAACTGTTGTGCTTAGCCAGAGTAGACTATTTGTATTTTCCATTCTGGAACAGTTAACTATAGTGCATAGACTGGGTAATCACAGGTGTGTATTTGTACAAACATTAACATGTTTGCATTTATAGTTATGAGCAAGTATGCAGCCTGCTATACATGAGGTGATTACTCTAAGATGCCTGTTCAAACACAATAGGGAGATGGTACATGCCTGAGGCAGTTATACTACAACTGGCATATCAGTCTCAAGATAGGTATACTGGGTGTTATGTGTAGTTCTATCATATACAGTGTCATATTGCATACCTCGCAGGTGTATTGTACTGGCAACATTAACTGGATGTAGCTGAGGTGCATGTTATAAAGGGCCTGACTTATCTGTGTATGTTGTGAATTTGTCTGCTGTGCATGGGAGCAGAGATGAGAAGATGTAGCACTTTTAATGCAGTTGTGGATCCTCATCTGTAGGAATCTGTGTAGATTACCATACATAATAGTGCAGGTAGTAATGTACTGCTTTTGTCTTGCTTCTCAGAGGTGAATTGGGGGGTTGGCATCTGTCCCTCTCACAATCTGATGTCAGTGTCTTATCGAACTCTGATGATGATGGTTTCCATGGTGAGGGACAGGTGGGGTTATCAGGGTCTGAATCTGTCCCAGTGGTTGACATTCCTATTCTGCCCCCATTGTCCCTGCACACAGTCAGTATGCCCATACATACCCTGTCCCCAGAGGTCACACATATTGGACAGTCAGAGGGTGGTGACATTGCACAAGACAGTGTGACAACTTTGGCATCAGTGAGTGTAGACACTGGCCATTTCTAGAGAGCTGGCGAGGTCCCACAAAAGCAGATTGACAGAGGTGCTCAAAGGAGGACTGCTGCCCATCCATCACCTGTCACAGGTATCATATCATGCATCACTCACCACATGTTTTGGGCTGTCATGGACACAAAGACATGTTCTGAACAGAACACCAGATGTATGCTTAGGGTTATGGATGCAGCACAGTCTGACATCTGTGACTGCCTCCACCGCATTGTTGACACCCTGGTTCACTGATGTATTGGACAGATGGTGGACAGAAACAGTGTCTGTCTTTGACTGCACATTGTCTGTGCTGAAACATCTGGTTGGAGTTGGGCACCGGACGCATGGACATAGGTCAGCAACACCATCTCCTGAGAGTCCATGTGGCCATGCACAATCACACTCACGTAGTGGCAGTACCTCCAGCACTACAAAGGGGAGTGTGCTGTCTACACCATGATGTGGCAGGCCATAGGCACGTGGTACTGGGCAGTCCAGTGGGGGACATGGGCTCAGTAGACAGCAGTCACCGTCAGGTACTAGCACCACATCTGACCTTGGGCATGGTGGTTCCGGTGCTACTCCGGGTGGAGCCAGTTCCTGTGTTCATGGCCAGAGACAGTGAACTGTCCACTCTACAGTGTATGGTCTACAACAGTCCATCATACACATGTGTAGGCCTAGCACTGGACTTAACTGTGTAAATGCACACACCCTGACACCACTGTCACATGCAGGTCACCAACAGACACACATGGCACCTCTCCATGGCCCATCTAACCAGCATTCCTTCCTGACACACACACATGTTATCACCTGTTTTTCTGGCACCCCCACACAGCAACCTATGCATGTGATGATACCTGGGCCATATCCCCGATATCTGTGTCATTGATGCAGGGACCTGAAAATATGTGCCTGGGTGGATTTTGTTGAAAGCTTTCCATAAAATGAGATTCATAAATATAAAAGCAAACTAGGTGGGGGGCTGTGCCACCCACACCCCCTACCTATATATACTAACTCCAGGATTGCACTACAGTGGGTAAAAGGGCATATACATTTTACTTGCCTTACAGTACTGTACATTCAGTGAAATGTAATTTGGTGAAATGAGTTTTCAGTGATTTGAGCTTTCAGCAATTTGGTGTGGGCGAATTGAAATTCAGTGAAATGTGTTTTCAGTGAATGAAAGTAGATCCGCCAGTATACGTGCATAGCTCCCTAGGTGTATATGTGTAGAACACTGTGTCAGGGACAGTGGGGACAGCCAATGTCATCATGCTTTCATAGCCTGTGACAAGGTCAGCTTCCCTTGATAAGTGGGCATCAATTATGCTTATGTGGATGAGGGCAATTTAGGGCCAGAGGCTAGTCACAGGGCCATAAAATGCATAACCATTGCACAAAGATAGGGCATATCTCTAGTGCTGCAAGGAAATATATTTACACACACACAAGTTGGATGTTGTGAGATTAGAATCCTTACCTATCTAGTAATAGACACTGTAGCTTGCAGTACTTATCACATGTGCTATGGAGTTTACTTGATATCAGAGTGTCAGCCAGCACTCTTAAGGTGGATGAAATCAGCAGGCCTTGTAAAAGGAGACCAATGCTGAGGGCAGTAGCTAGTCACAGGGCCTTAAAATGCATACCCATTGCACAGAGATAAGCCAGATGGGCATGTCTGCAGTGCTGCAAGGGGATATATGCACATACACACATTGGATGATGGGAGATTATAACCCCTACCTACTGACTGTTATACACTTAGCTTGCAGTACCTACCACATGTGCCATGGAGTTTATCTGATAGCAGAGTGTTAGTCAGCACTGTTAAGGTGGATGACATCAGCAGGCCTTGTAAAGGAGGCCAATAATGAGGCAAGCAGCTAGTCACAGGACTTTAAATGCATAACCATTGCACAGAGATAAGCCAGATGGGCATGTCTGTAGTGCCACAAGGGGATATATGTACATACACACACACACACACACACACACACACACACACACACACACACACACACACACACACACACACATGCACGCACACATGTGCACATGCACACACACACACACACACGCACATGCATGCACACACAAATGAACACACACACAGGCACACAACTTGGATGATGTCAGATTAGAACTCCTACCTATCTACTGTTACATACTGCGCCAAAGAGTTTATCTGATGTTAGATTGTCAGCCAGTGCTCTTAAGGTGGATGACATCAGCAGGCCTTGTAGAGGTGTCAGCCAGTGCTCTTAAGGTGGATGACATCAGCAGGCCTTGTAGAGGATGGAAGTTAGAGGCCAGCAGCCAGTCACAGACCATAAAATACATACCATTGCATGGAAATAGCCCATATGGGTATGTCCATAGTGTTGTGAGGGGAAATATTGATACACACTTCGAGTTGGATGATGTGAGATTATAACTGCTACCTATCTAGGTATTACACACTACAGCCTATGGTACTTATCACACATGTCACAGGTTATGTTGGTTGTTTAAGTTAATGCAGGCACAGTACTTGTGGAGTATGCAAAGTGGCCTTGTGTTAGACAGCATGTGTGGCCTGCAGAGGGATACTGCTTGATACTGTTATGGTATCTAGTAGCCTGGGGGAATACCTGGTAATATCCCTGCTATGTGTGTACACTTACCAGTCTGGCCATATGTGGCTGTTGGCAGTTTGATAGGCCGACATGTGGCTGGGGACAATATGGCCTGTCCAAGGCATGCATTGCACCCATTGTTCATTACACCACCTGCGTACCTGTGTCTGTCTACAGGGTGACAGTCTGAAGGCACAGGGGTCTGTGGGTGAGTGGATTATGTACTGTCGTGACCTTGGTCTGGTTCCATCGGACAACTGTTGTGATGTGTAAGTGCAGATAACCCCAGCATTCCAGGGTATGTAAGGACATTCTTACATCCCCACCCATATCTATATAAATGTGTATAACAGGATGTCTCCTTAAATGTGTGTGCATGTTATGTATGTGGAGAGTCTATGTATCATTGTCCTTTATATAACTATATATATATATATATATATATATATATATATATATATATATATCTTATCATATATATATATATATAAATAGATACACTAATCAAGCATGAGAGGGATAGGGACAGACAGTTATGTATATGCAGCTGTATGTATGTACAGACATATTTCCATATAGCGGGCTTTGGACGGTAGAGGCAACAGAATTAGCTAAGTGTAGGAGCATGCCCAGTGTGACTGTCAGTACTTACAAGGTGACTCCAGGCCAGAACTACCTGTACTCCAGTCCAGGATTATGTGTGCTGCAGGCCATCAGCTGCTGCACCTGTTATGACAGTACTGCACTTCCCTGATATTGTCTAAGGCATTCCACAGCTGTTTGCTGACCTTAATATGTGACTCATACCTCACAACTGTATAGACCTTCACAGACTGTCCAGAACTGTGCCTCATATATTTGGTTCACTTTATATAACATGGTGGTTTTCTGGCAAATTAGTGGCAAATCAGTGAAGATTGAAGTCAACAAATAATGACAGACACTTGAGTTTTAGACTCCATACACATCAGGGGATTCTTGCTAATGCAAGACCTGTTCTATCAACATTCTACATTTGTAAGAGCAAATATTTAAAACCTGTCCCTATTTGTGGGCCTTGGTCCCACTTTTATTCATGGCTTTGGACAGATTTCCTGGTCTAAGAGTTTAAGAGGTATGATGCGACTGGGGTACATGATGTAAGACCACACACGGGGTGACAGTCTGCATACCTCTCCCTGTACATGTTTATGCAGAACGGCCAGCATTTCGCCCTATATGTCTGCTGTGTTCCTCATACATTTGTGATTTTCTGGTACTATACTGTAAAATGCAGTCACTGAATTCTTGTAACTACTGACGTATTTCAGTGATGTTCTTTACATCCTGCAGCTAATATGACCTGTTCGAGCCTACTGTTATACTAGCAATCTGCTAGGTTACTCAGATCATGTATAATGTCTGTCTGTAGGTATGGCCGTTTGTTCCACCCATTCACTCTGGCTTTGTCCAGCTTTGTTGCAGTAACAGATTGATGGATTATGACAGTCTGTGGGAATACCACCATATGAGTATCTCACATGCAAAAGATGTTGAATGCTGCCAGATTCAAACCACCAACACCATCACCAATGCTACTGCCCCTGTCCCAGTGTGCCACACCAGCCACCAGACAGAGAAGTTTCATGCCTCACACTATCAACAACATACAGGAATTGTCTGGTCTGCTGGTATATCATTGCAGACTTACTGTTACAGCAGTTGTATGGGAACACTGAGGGATTTAGGGTGGGGGACGACCAGCCCATGCTCTGTTGGTACATACAGTCATGTGACTGTCCAGTGACCCCACTGTTTGGCATCTCCCTTGAATAATGTCATGGAGTTTCCAGCCATGTGGCCTAGTGGATATTATGGGGTACATACAAGTAGATGTTGTCCCAAATGGCTGCTAGATCTGTACAAGTAGCCCAGTGGCCCACTATAGATCTCTGCAAGTAGCCCAGTAGCACACTATATATAGCCCACTATATTCCCTTGCATACATGTGGCAGGTCCATACATATGCAACCATATTGTAGTACCCCTTACAAGTGGTGTATAGGAGAGTGACATACCTTGTAAATGCAGCAGCTGACAGACCTGTAGTTCAGGGCTGACTCTGTGGTGCACTCAGTCCACAGCCAATACATGGTGAGGTACAGGTTGTGTGGGCTGGCTGGCATCATTTTTACTAACACGTATGCAAGTCAGAGGAAAGTGTCAGTCCCTAGGGCCCTGGGTTGTCAGTGCATGTGCTATATGTAGTCTCTTGGTTAAGGCCAAGGCATAGTGGCATGCCTACGTCTGCCTACAGGGATAGCCTCAGGGGGTTCCTCCTCTGAGTCCTCCTGTGAGTGTGACTGTGGTGACCTAGGCACTGGTGGGGGGTTGTGTATCTCTTCCTTTGCTGATCCTGCTGCAGCTGTTTCCGCAGGATCATATTGTGAACATCTGTGCACATGTGGCTGGACAGTACCACCAGATATATTGAGGCAACAGAACCATGACTTCAACAGCCCAAACACATGCTCTATGATGATCCTAGTTTCTGCATGTTCCTCATTATGGCATTCTTTGGTGGGAGTGTGTGCATTTCTGATGGGTGTCATCATCCACGGTTCCAGTGTGTACCCAACATCCCCCAGTAAATAGCCATGTGGGATGTCCCCCCCAGCAAACATCTGGTACAGCTGTGATGCATGCCAGATATGGGAGTCGTGATAACTGCCAGGGCTGCCATCACACACATTCAGGATTATGCCCTGGGCATTGCAAATGACCTGGCAGTTGATGGAGTGGTACCCCTTGCGGTTAACATAGATTCTACCCTCCCCACTGGGTGGTGCCTTGATGTGTACATGAGTGTAATCTATGGCACCCAGTACCTCAGAGTAGTGTGCAACATGGTAGAAGAGTTGCATACTGCTGGCTCTCTCCTCAGGGGTGTGGGGAAAATAAATGTGCTCACTGGCATGTGGTAGCATGGCATCCAGGAAGTGGTGGAGTACCCTGGAAGCAGATGCCTGTGAGACCCCCATCATGTCCCTAGATAGTCTTTGGAAAGTACCTGCAGCTAGTATCCTAAGGGCTACACATGCCTTTGTTTCCACTGGGATAGGTTCCCCTCTGTTGGCTCTGGGTCTAAGTTGAGATTGGCAGAACTCAGTGAGTTCTTGTAGCATGTCCCTGTCCTCCCTGTAGCACTCTACAATCTCCAGCTCATGTAGCTCCTGGTAGGTTACCCTGGGCCTGAACACTCTTCTCCTTCTAAGTCTAGGCCTATGGTCAGCATCAATAGCAGCTGCATTGATCTCAGCATCTAGCACATACATATGTAGCAGACCAGCAGCAACCCCTAGCAGTCTCTCAGTTAAAATTCCCAAGTCTGTGCTCCAATGGTGCAGAGTATGGGGGAAAAATCAGATTGTAGGGTGTATGCATACTTTATAGTGCTCTGCTGTAGGTATAGCCTGTGTGATTGGCTACCTATGATGCATTCCACCTGCCAGGTATATCATTAAGGGGTTTTAATGGCCCTAGTTTAATTGAAACAGGGCTCATCAGTAATTAATATATCATTGTCTTTCTCAGCCAATTTGTTTTTGACAGCCTTCATTGCTGAGCACTGCAGTGTGCCCCGCAAACCCATTCCACAAAGATAAACAGAGCTTAGCAGTCCATAGACACACCTCCATGGAAGGTCACGCTCAGCATGGTGGCGTACCATGCAAACACAATGAGACATGCTTCAGAGTTTAACATATCTTAGCAGTCAGTGTACACACCCCCCTGCTCAGCTCAGCGGTGTGTTGCGCAAAGAGGCTCCACTAAGCTCCAATGCGCTTACAACCACTTGGACACCCCCCCTTTGATGTCAGTTACTTCTTTTGTGGACACCAACATGGTTCTGTGCCTACACGGATGGGATATGTGGACACAGATACTCATTTGTGCTATTAAGTAACCCCAGCTCATTTGCATACAGATCCATGCACAGAACCTGAAAACTATACAGTTTCAGGCCCTGCCTCATTACATACTCCACAATGCATTCCTTGTTTTAACTGACTAAAACCACTTACACCAGGGCAACATGACCACCAAGTGAAATTTACCAGAATTTATTACAATTATAAAACAAAATCTAAAAGATAGTAAGTGCTTTCTTCCTTAATAGAGACTTCTTCAGCTCTTTTAAATTAACTCACAATAGAGTATTTTACCCCTGCAAATCACATGACTCAATTAATCAATTAAAACTGAATTTAAGTTAAAATGATACCAACTTATCCTACTATATATATATATATATATATATATATATATATATATGTGTGTGTGTGTGTGTGTGTGTGTGTGTGTGTGTAAATATATGGTATTTGACAACTCAATGACTATACTAAACTCAAAATTTACTTCTCACAAGCTTTCTTTTTTAATAAACTACTAATAACGATTATCTCATTTAAACCAGGCAAAACTGAAGTATTCAGAAAAATTTGCCACCATAACTCCCTTTGCTCTACAATAATAGACCAGGATGTTGTTCCACCTATTCCAAAATTAAAACATAAAAAAAACATGATCACCATTAATACTTAAATGTTTGTAAAGTGCATTGGTAAGTTTTTGTTTTTTATATCATTACAGTGCTCATATATACACAGTTTCAATGTTCAATGTGCTTTACCCACATAAAAGGCTGGGCATAATTTACAGAGAGAAACATAAACAATACCTTCAGTATAACAATTATAATATCCCTTGGGTCTAATAATGTTATTAACCTTAACCTCTACACCTTGCAAAATCATATGGCACTGTTTACAAGCTCCACACTTCAACATCCTGCCCACTATCTTATTTCTACTATTTGACATATTACCAAAATGTTTTTAAAAGAGCTCCCCCATTTATAAACTATTTGGGACCTGCCACAAGTTTCTTTTGAACTTCTCTGTTATTAGTGACCAATTCCCAATTTTTATTTAAAATAGTTGCAAGCTGTTCACTATAAGTATTATATGTTATAATATGTGAAGAATGACAAAAATTTATTTCTTTACCTTCCTGTATGGGTAATTGGTCAGTAGTGGAACCTTCACCCAATTGATACTCTGGTAATACTAATACTGAAGTATTAGAATCTAAGGGTCTCTGTAAGTTCCCCATCAAGAGCTTATACAAACCAGTTTGTCTCTTTCTAGTTACTTCCTCCTTTACTGAAGCAATCAACTGGTTTGGATAACCCCTCTTAAGAAACATATGCTTCAATTTCTTGCACTCATCACTGCAAGGCCATTCGAGCTGCCCTTACTATTTGTCCCTTAGCTACAGCCCGTTTTTGATGGTCATGGTAGCTACTAGTAAAATGCAATAGGGTACTGGAATAAGGTGGCTTCCTATAAATTTTAGATACAAGAATATGTTCAATAGGATGTACCGATAAGTGGACATCGAGGTAGTTTATAGACCCCTGGCCTATATTATATGGAAACTCCAAAAAGGTTGTAGTATTGTTGATGTGCTGAATAAACTCATCTATCATTGCCAATGGGCCCACCCAAACCACAAACAAATCATTCAGGTATAAAGTATATAGCTGTGCATATTGGAAAAAGGACTTCTCAATATAAACTTGTTGTCCCAAGCTGTCATAACTACATTGGCAAACAAAGGGCCACATGTGGCACCCATAGCAACTCCTGATGTCTGTTTAAAATATTGGCCTTGGATTAAATATAATTAGTATCCAATACCAACTCTATCAACATAGTCAAGGTATTGAATAAATTCTGATGCATCCTAAAATTAAACATCAACTATTCCTCAAACTGTTGTTGACCTATGTCATGTGGTATGCAAGTAAACAAGTCTTCATGTCAATTGTTAAAAAAATAGGTTCCAAACACAGAGTCCTTGCAGAAAAGGGGAATAGCCATAACATGATCTTTAAGCAGACAGTCTATTGTTCTAGCGATACAATATGTTTTAGAATTACGAGCATCCACAATGGGTCTAGGGGGGAGGGATTTTCCAAGTTCTTATCAATTTCTGGCACTCCAAATATGCAGGGATACATGGAAATTCAGTATTCATAAATTTATATTGATCCTGAGTTATTTGCCCTTGCATTAACATATCATACAGTACAACATCCACCCGACGGTATGCTGTGTTTACTTCATTACAAGAAGCCGCCACATATGCACCATCATACAGTATTGTCAATAGACGATGTTCATAATCCAGTTGTTCCATAATTACCAGTCCTCCCCCCTAGTCTGGCTGTATTACCTTCAAATCTGTAGATGCAGAAAATTATTTAAGCAATGTCTGCTGTTTGTAATTTAAATTATATTTTATTTTATTCCTGTTCCAGTTCTTTAAAAAATAACAAATATATACTTCACACATATTTTGGAATGACTCCAAAACAGGGTGCAGGTCAGGATTTATAACACTACGAACCCTTAACCCAATCTGAAAGTTCGTTTGATCCCATTCACTGAATGATAAGGACAGGTTCAAGTTACGTACAAACAATTTCAGCTCTGCTATTATCTTTACTAAATCAGTGCCTTTTGTGGAGACAAGAGTAACCCCTACTAAATAAGTCAGCATGTTTATCAGTAAAATTAAAAGTGCTGTAATTGTAGATATGGAAGTCTTGTGAATTGTTGGAAATTATAGTTAAAGTACTTGTATGCTGAAACAACTCCATTGTGATTACCGGTTCTGCTTTCTCCTGTAAGTGTTCCTCCTCTGCAATAAGAGGTCCCTCTGGTTGTAATTGGAATAAGATCTGTTCCCATTCAGTCTCTTGTTTCAGAGCCACTCCAATCTCCTGGGCTCGAGACCCTCTAAAGGCTCATCTTCCTCATTGGAAAATTGCTGAATTTCTTGATGAAAATGCCCTTTGGCAACATCACCCACCACTCCATAGTTATCCTGTTTTTGCTCGCCTTGAGGTGGTGGAGGATAAGCCACTCCCTTTGGTATTCTGATTGGTCCCTCTTCAATTTGTTACATTTACACTGCAATATTGAATTACAGACTTTGTCAAATTCAGAAAACACAAGTTGATATCTATTAAATTCGTGAAACATATTGTGTTGTGTAATAGAACTGTCTAGCTGTTTCAGCTCTTGACAAGTCCCTTCCACTTCCTTTTGATTATGTTTGACAAGCAATTACATCAATTCACATCCATGCTGGTCAAACATCATTAATAAGTCCTGATGTAAGGCCAAACCCTGAATTAGTCCCGTTGGATATTTCCAACTTCTAAGACCCTTCAGAACCTGATGCAATTTAATACATTCCAGTAAATATGAATTATCCAGCTGTAATTTCTGGTAGCGAAGTAGTTTTTGCTGAAACTTGTCTAGCTGCTGACCAACTGATGTAGAAGCTGCTTCAGCTCCTAACCCAAAATAAATCATTGTATTTAACCAGTTGTCCATGTTTTTATAAGGGGCAGAGTCCTTATTTGTAAAATTAAGTTGTCGGGCATGTATTTGTTAATGAAAAAACTGCTGTTGACCTGGAGGTAATTCCAAAATGGAATACAACTGAGAACCAGCCGTTTGTGTTCACCCCTCTGTCTCCACATTTCTTGATTCTTGTGTGAGCTGCTGTACCAATAAAGTAAGATTATGCAGGGAACTTTGTGGTGTTCAGCAGCTATATTGAAAATATCTGGGGATGTTGGACTGCCGGAAGCTGTAACAACCACAACTCACTCTTTGTTTTTAACTGACTAAAACCACTTACACCAAGGCAACACGACTACCAAGCAAAATTCACACAAATTTATTGCAATTCTAAAACAAAATCTAAAGGGCAGTAAGTGCTGTCATCCTTAATACAGACTTATTCTTTTAAATTAACTCACAATAGATTATTTATACCCCTGCAAATCACAACTCAATTAATCAATTAAAATTTAGTTTAAATTAAAATGATACTGACTTACCTTACAAAAAAATATATATGTAAATATATGGCATTTGACAATACAATGACTATGCTAAACCCAAAATTTACTTCTCATATTCTTTCATCTTTGAAAAACTAATAATACTGATTATCTCATTTAACTCAGGTAAAACTGAAGCATTCAGAAAAATTTGCCACCATAACTCCCTTTGCTCTATGATAATAGACCAAGGTCCACTTCTATGATGTTGTTCCACCTGTTCCAAAACTAAAAACAAAAAAAAATTATCACCATTAATACTTAAATGTTTATAAAGTGCATTAGTAAGTTTCTGTTTTTTAAAAAAGTTTAAAAGGACTGAAGAAGTCTACATTAAGGATGAAAGCGCTCACTGTCTTTTAGATTTTGTTTTATAATTGCAATACATTCCAGTGAATTTCATTTGGTGGTTGTGTTGTCTTGGTGTAAATGATTGTATGTATTCCACACAGGGTCCTATAATGAATTACTGTTACATACTCACACATTCTGGTTTTTACTTTGTAATTTTTTTTTCCATAAAGGCATGTTTGCCCACTGCAGCGTGCAGAGCAAACATACCCAGGGTATTACAAAAAATAAAATTATTTTACATTATTTTCCATATTGTTTTGGACTCACTGTGGGTGGTTTTTCACATATCCGTGTCCACTACACTATTTCTGACACTCTAAGTACACTTTTACAGCCCCCTGGTGTCATTTTTACATCCAGTACATGGAATTTTTCCATGTACATTATGGACCCCAACACAGGGTCTGTAAAACTGCCTATCTGCTTACTAGATCAGTCTATCACCATCATTTGCATGCATTTCAAATGCTTATGAGGTGATTTGCATGCCACGTATACTTCCATGTTCGCACACTCATGCACGCCCCTCAGCTCTGTTTACTGGATCACACATCTGCTTACTTCCATGTAAGCACTGTGTCACTATGCCTACATAGAAAATAAGTCTGTGTAGGCTTTATTGAATTCCCCCCAGAGTTTATTTCAGTATTTCTTGCAGTGAGTTGCACTTTGCATCTTGTATGTATTGTATATTTATATGTGTACACGTATATATATATATATATATATATATATATATATATATATATATATATATATATATATATATATATATTTACTTTTTTTGTCTAGTTCTTAATAGTTGCATGTTTGTAATTTGTCTTGTTCTTAATAGTTGTATGTATGCCATTTATGCAATTCATACTTGGAGAGTTACTGAAACTGGAGTCAGATTCCTTGTATGCATGCATACTTGGCCAATAAAAATTATTCTAATTCTGATTCTCATATGAATCAGCATTACATTGGTGTAACTCATTCACACATTGTATGCCGGAAGCCCATTTCTGAATCTCTCCTATGATTTTTCCTGTGTGTCAGGACTTCACTGATATAATTTACACAGTGTGTTCCAGGAACTCCATGTCAGAACCATCTTTATGTACCAGCATTATATTGATGTAACTTACTGTCATGCTGTATATTAAACTAAAGTACTATCCAACTGCTACTTTTACAGACTGTATACCAAGTTTACAGTTACACCATAGCATATCAGCTTTCAGAATCTCACATGCACTCATACCTCTGAGCTGTCCAGATTTTCACAGGTTGTCCATATTTTTGCCTCATATTTTTGGCCTGTTTCTCATAATATTTTGGTTTTCTGGCGAATCATTGAGGATTGAAGTCAGACGATAATAACAGACATTTGAGTTTCAGACTTCATACCCTTCAAAAAATCCACGCTAATGCAACACCTATTATTCTATCAACTTTCTAAGTATATAAGAGCATTATTTAAAAAATGTCCCCATTTTTTGGGCCATTGTCCCCCCAGAATTTAAGGCTTTGTCCAAATTTCTTGTGCTAAGAGGTGGAAAGGTATGCCTGCACTCCCTTTCTTGTTTTAAAATTCCTGGCCTAATTTCTTTTGACTTTATTGTTTTCTATTTCTAATTGTTCATCAGTAAATCACCTATTCAAATCTAAGGTTTCAAGATTTTAAAATCTTTGTATGATAGGAAAAGCAAGAGATTGCAAGATGATTTTCTGAATTTTTCACAAGTCAGACCTCCTTTTGCAAATATGTAAACAGTGCAGCTTGATCTGTTTTCCTTAGAGAAATTACTGGTCTATTTTAAGAAAGCCAATGTTTCTACATTAAAAAACTTCTGAAAAGCCATGACTAGATGCCAAAAATCAGTTTAAACAACAACAACAAAATCAAAAATCATGTACATTGTACATTAGCCAAACTATAATTTATAATCTGTCTTAATAAATTCACTAGCGTGTTTTTAAAGATCTGTATATTGAACTGTCGTATGTTGTGTTTGTTAGAGCAAGGTAGTTTGTGGTAGTATGTAGTATGTAAATTGCTTTTTATTTTTTTTCTATCTTAAACACTAATATGTAACTATCTGTCTCTGTGACTATGTTGGAGCTTTTCTCCCCGGGCCTCCGCTGAAAATGGACATGTATCCAGTCGGACTATCCCGGTCAACAAATGTAAAATAAATAAAATAGCATCTTTGGATGTGTGACCATTCTTTAAACCACAGCTTAAAATGTTTATTGCTCTGATGAAGTTCTACTGAATAAAAGAACAAAAGCGCTTAGCTTTAAAACTGGTTGTTGATATATTTTGAAGCTGTGGTTTAAAAATGTTAACACATCCAAAGAAGCTATTTTGTTTTCGTTAATACTTCTACATTAGCTGAATATTTTTTCAGAAATGTCAATACGGAACTTTCTTTATCACACATACATATAAAATATATAGTTCAGTAAAGACAACCTGAAGTAATTGTTAATAGTGTCACTACAAACCTCTGCATTCAAAAAATGTGCAATGGATAAACAGTTGGAACATTATACACTTGTCATATAAAGCTTTAGGTATGCCCAGTTGCTCTTCAGCATTCAGGACAGAGAGTGCCAAATAGGTCCATTGACTAAATGGCTGACATATTATAAGTAAACAGCAACATATAAAAAATACTCCTATCCTTTAGTGCAGGGCCAGCAGCATAACCCCGGAGAATAATATATTACAGAAATGCATCAACAGCCATTGTGTAAGACTTCTCCATGACAATTTATGGAAGGACAACTCATCCCCCAATGGCTCTGCATGAACAATGAGAGCATTCACTTGCCATGGTTATATCAATATCTCAGTCAAATAACAGAGCTCTGATCCTGTGTTAAGGTTTGTAAACCAACCTTTTCACAGAAGACAGCATGGAGTACCCCTAAATAACAAGACATCCATTCCAACTAAGTGGTATAATGTTTTGTTATATATTTCCAGCTTTTTTCAAATATATTTTTATTGCATTTTCCTCTTTTTTTAATACAAGAAAAAGAATAAAACAGACATATATAAGGACAAGATACATGGAATATCAATTTGCAATAAGTATAATAAGATATACAGAACATATAACATCAGTGTTCAGTTATCAATATTCAGAATTTACTAACATTCAAACTGTTCACATTAAGTTGTAAGACAATCTACTCTGAGATTTTAATAATAATAGAATCTGACAGTTGCATCAAGTCATTCTAGCCTATGTAACTTAAATTGTATATAGCACTATGTACACTATATACAGTAGATGTCACCTCAATTTTATTTACACTTCCTAGAGCTTTCCAATTTTAAGATGGGTACAAATTTTGCAATATTGATTTTGTTTAATTTTTCCTTATTTACTTAGACTAATAATGATGTTGCAGTCCCTTGTTCATAAACCAGTTTTACCTTAAGATTTCTATAAGCTTTTTCCAATATTTCTGATAATAGGATATGTTTCTTTTGGCTTCTTGTAATTAGTTTACTGGCTAATATGTATTTTATAGCCATTCCTTTAAATTCTTCCCATGTAATTTTAGTTCTATCTAACCAACGCTGATCTATGTATGATTTCATCGTTGCACACAATGTTACTATGATGTGCTTGTTTTCATATGGAAAGTTGATGGGTAATACATGTAAAATTGCAATTTCCCATGACAGGGTAGATTTAGTGTATCCCTTTTTTTCTAACTTGGTTCTTAACGAACACCATAATTTGTAAACATTCTTACGGCTCCAAAAAATGTGAAGGGTGTCAGCTATGCTGTTTGGAAAAATAGGGCAATACTGAGAGTGAGAAGGATTAATTTTACTAAGAAAAAGTTGTGTGTGACAGGCATTATTAATCATAATTTGGGTATAAATTACTTTTTTGAGAGGGGTTAATTTCAAAGTGAGTTTAATTGCAGTGGATTTTTGATCAACAATAATCATGTTGTTTTTTCCTTCCCAAAATTTTGAATATAGAAGTACATCTTGGTATCTAATAGTTGTTATTAATATATATGTGTTTGATAACATTTTGGATCTCAAAAGCAACAGGTTAATAATTTGTTGATATAGCTGCATGTCTTGGTTGTCTATTTTAACATTTGTAGTAATTGTGTTAATCAGGTATAGCAATTGGTTGATTATGGTGTTATAACTTTTATTTACTTCTAATCTTTGCCTGATATTTTCAATTGAAAGGCTTTTGACTTGGTAGAAGTCTCATACAGTGGTGTGTTTAATTAGTGGGTATTGATTCAGGTTTATCATAGTGTTATTTCATGTAATATTAGTATTTAGGTGTTTTGGTTGTCCTAGTAACAAAGTATCCTTAAGATTTAGGGAGGATACCAGCTTTTGAAATAGTAACGTATTTCTTATGATCATGGGGTGGATTTTAAAATACCTTAACGTCTTAGAATTTTGAAAGGGTATTGCTTTAGGGTTTAAATTTGATGAGGCTAGATGATTATAATATATTTTAATCCTTAGTGGATACCATGCTTTGTTAGATGGTTCAAAATTTGCTATTTGTATAATTCGACTAGCATTTATAATGTCATAGTATGTTTGAAAATCGGGCAGTCCTAGGTCCCCTTTCTGTTTGGGTAATGTTAATCTAGAGTATTTTATTCTTGTATTTTTTGGATGCCAAATAAATTTCCCTAATAGTGTTTCAAGTTTGGAAAATAAATTACTTGGTATATTTTGATTAATAGCATTAAAGTGAAACAATAATCTTGGGAAAATATTCATTTTAACTATAGCTGCCTTAGATGGTGGAGATAGATTAAGCCATCTTTTAGTATCTTCTGCGATATTAGCCCAGGTTTTAAACAAATTATTTTTAGTCAAATCAGGTTGGGGGTGAGTGAATATGATACCCAGATATTTGAGATTATAATTGACTTTTATTTCAGTTTCAGGGAAATAGAATTCCTTATGTCCTAGAGTATTCAAAGGGAATATGACTGATTAGTTTGGGTTAATGTCATAATTAGATACCTTTCGAAAAATTTTCAATGGAATTTAAGATTTTCTTTATTAGGGAATTCAAAGTAAATATTAAGATCATCAGCAAAAGCTGTAAATTTTATTGGGATTTTTTTAAATATTCATAAGATGGTGTTAAGTTCTTTGTGATATTTTAAGAAGAAGAGGTTCAATGTATATATTGAGCAGGTATGGTAATAGTGGGCATCCTTGCCTTGAACTGTTAGTGATTTGAATAGGGGTTGATAGCTTATTTATAGATAGTATTGTTATAGCATTATTGTATAAAGCCCTCACCATGTTTGTATATTCTTCAGGAATGCTACATTTCTTGAGTATCTTTAATAGATAATCAAAGTTTGCTCTGTCAAAAGGTTTAGATGCATCTACTGATAGTGCATAGCTAGGGTATTTATCATTCACTTTTAAACTAATGATTGAATCAATAGTGAGTGTACTATCGTACACCTGTCTGTTGTTCATAAAACCTAGTTGTTCAGAAGATATGATGAGAGGGATCTACCTGACAACATCGACACTTCAGAACACCGACAACAACTTCACCGACACCACATAATCGACAGTTCACAAACACGACACCTCATATACTCGACACATCATAACAACAAACAAAACAAATCCCCTGTCCAAAACCCACACACACAACACAAGCACACCAAAATCCTTACAAACCAACACTAACCCTTACATACACAACTATCTACAACCCTAACAAACCCTAACCCTAAGGTCCGTCACTATCGCACACACACCTAACCCGCCTCTAACCCTAACTCACTTAACCCACCCCTAACCCAAAAAATATCACTACTGCACCCTTACCTAACCCGTGCCCTAACCCTAACTCACTTATCCCACCCCTATCCCTACAGACCATCAACATCGACACTTACCTTACTCGCACTCTTACCTAACCCGCCTCTAACCCTAACTCACTTATCCCACCCCTATCCCTACAGACCGTCAACATTGCACACTTACCTTTCGCCCTAACGTCCGTCACTACTGCATACTTACACATCCTTTCCCCATCTCAGTGTTCTCAGCGTCGGTGTTTTCCTCCGTCGGTCTTCTGACTTGTCGATCTTCTGAGTCGTTGTCGCTGTTCTGAAGTGTCGATGTTGTCAGGTAGATCCGATGAGAGGTACGATTTTTTTTGATTCTGCTAGCTAAAACTATAGATAGAATTTTTATATCAATATTTATAAGTGCTATCAGCCTGTAATTGCTAGGATTTGATGCATCATATTTGGGTTTTGGTATGAGTATAGTTTTTGAGTTGTTGATATACAGGTCTTTGATACCATACTTTATTACGTATTCATATACTATCAATAGTATTGGAGCTAATTGCTTTTTGAAAGTCTTATAGAACTCCACCACATACCCATCTGGCCCTGGTGATTTACCTGGTTTCAACTTATTTACAGCAGCAATGATTTCCTCTACATTTATAGGAGCTTTAAGATTATTTATCTCTGCTTCATTCAGTACTGGAAATTGCAATTCTTTGGTGAATTGATGGAATAATAATTCATTAAATTGGTCGTGTGGGCCATATAGTTTTTGATGAATCTCTTCAAAAGCCATTATAGTCTCTTTGTCCATATCTAGAGTTTTGTTATTATAATTTAATTGCTTTACTTTGGTAGGGATGGTTATGTTTATGATTCTTGCCAATGCTTTTGAGGGGGATTGAGCCCATTCGGCATATTTGTGGAGAAGTTTAATTTCACTGATAGTGTACTGTTGAGACTGAATTTTGTGTAATTGTCCTTATAGTATAACCATTTGACTTTCAAGTTCTGGTGAATGTTTAATTTGTAATTCTGACTCTATACTTTTTAATTTTGATTCTAACGTTATGACTTTTTCCTTGTTTAACTTTTTATAGAGAGCAGCTTTTTGGATTAGAATTCCCCTAATAGTGGCTTTTGTCGCTTGCCATGGAATATCATATGGTATATCTGTTATCTCTGGGTTATTTTTAGCTTGAGTAAGAATGTTAATGATTCTCTGTGAGCTTTCTTTATCTTTTAATAAATTAGTATTTAATGTCCAGTTTGCTAGTGTTTGGGATCTTTGCATTGAACTAATCATCTGTATTGTAATGTTTATTTTTGCTTGATCTGATATTGTTCTAGGTTCACTATTGTAGGTAACTGCATTATTTAGTAAAACTATGTCTATTCTAGACCAGGACTTGTGGTATGGTGAAAAATAAGTGAATTTACTAGTAGATGGATTATTTCTATAGTTTTCAAATGGGTCAGCTAACTTAAAATCTTCCATTATTTCGGCTATTTTGTTATCTTTATTTGTTCTATCTAGTTCTGGATTAATTATCATATTCCAGTCTCCTCCTATGATATATAAATAGCTAGGAAAGTTCTCTAGAATTCTATATATCTCGTATAGATAACTTAATGATGCTTAATGATGATTAATAGGGTATATACATTTAGGACAAAGAGAGTTTTTTTAAACAGAGGCAGTTCACAAGTAAAATGACACCATCTACCATTTGGGTCATAGCTACTCTTCATTATAGTGCCATCAAATGATTTTTTAACTGTTGTAGCAACTTCCCTAGAAGCTGTACTATCACCAGCAGCTAGAATGTTTCACCCATTTTTTTTGTATCTTTCTCCCATTGCTCTTTCAACATATGCATTTCTTGAACGAAAGTTACCTCTGCCTTAGATTTAAAAATTAAATGTATTAATAGATTCATCTTTTTCTTATTTTGTAAGCCCTTTACATTCCATGAATCTACAGAAATCATCTAAAAGATAAATTAAACAGAATGCTGACTTTCTAAGCTAATAGAAATATATAGGGTCATATTTAACTTTAAAATTTGCTTAGAATTGTTGATACAGGTCGATAATATGTATATATGTGTGACATCACTCCCTTTCAGACCTGCCCCGTCCATACCCATGCTAGCCCACTAAATGAAAGAGAGTTAAATAGAACATTTACAATTATATTACAAAACGTTCCTGTCATTCTAAGTCCCAGAAAAATTACAGCAACACACATAACAGCTTGTCCAAACAAAATATGTAATAGCAAGGAATATGATTTCTAACCCTTTCTTCATTTGAAAGTAATTAGCCTGAGCATTTTGTAAATTGCCTTTAACTAAGATTGAAATATCTAACTTAATAGGCAATCTTTAAATAGTACATTTCAAAAGCATACCATAGCATTTCTTTCAAACTCACACTAAGAAAACGATTACATGCACATATTGATTGTGACTTGTTATAGTTTGTTAGTTTCTTTTTGCACATTCCTTATTTTGATTTCAAACACAGTCCTTCTTTAAATATACATCACTTCTTACTTGTTGGGTCAATGTTTACAGTAAAGGTCAGTGACAGTTCTGACTATCCATTTATTTTATATGCATAAAGCATATATATATATATCTAAGATCTATAATGTTGATCAGACAATAATATCAAGACTCTTTCATAGTCTCTGCTGATCTAGACTGGTATGCTTGCATATATATATAAAGAGAAAGAAAGAAGATAAAACAAAACAGACCAAACTTCGTACTTTATAAGACATAGTAAGGGCTAGTTATTTGTTGCAGCTACAGCATCTGCTACACATCATCTGACCCAGAAGGTATTTTATTTGTCCAGTTTGTATATATATTCAGGAAAAAAAAAACAATTACATATGTATTTATATTGTAAATAAACGTTTAGGCTGCTGCACTTAGTTCTAGGCTGGGTTTACCTTCCGATCACTGTTGGCATGAGATTCTTCAATTTTTTAACCTTTAAGATACAGTTCCAAAGGTTTCAGAAATGTAGAAATCTTACTTTTGTTTTCTTAGGCAAATGTGGGCTTTCAGCATTGTTTGGGACTTAGATGGATGCTGTAGATGTTCCTTTGACCTCAGTTTGCTTATTCTTCCTGATTTGCAGTCATAGAGGATTATGGGAGTTTGTAGTCCTTTCGCAGTGGCGTGGAGATACTCCTAGGCCTGGATTTAGAATGTTTAAACTGAAAGAAGTGGATTTAAGTAGAAAGAAGATAAAGATTTAAGTAGAAAGAAGGTAATTTACCTTGTTGATTGATTCAATTCAGCATAAATGAATGTTTAGATGGATAGATTCTTTGTATTAGATGCGTTTTTAGCGTAAAGCACATTTCTTCATGTCATTTTGTTTGATAATTCTTTAAAGGCTTTAAGAAAAGCCATTTTTATGTCTTCATTGTTTTTTTCTACATAATTTAAGCCATTATATTGAAAGTGTAGAGTTGCTGGATAGTTCATTTGAAATCTTATATTTTTGCTTACTAAGTGCAGTAAGGTGATAGAACTTGTCTTAGTTGTTTGATTTGTAGAGGCAGGTCCTGAGCAAAAGTTGTCTTGCAGCCATTCCATATAATGTATATATTTTTTTTGCAGCTTGAATTATTTCTTGAGCATGTGAAGCATTTAAAATCCTTACATATATTTGTCTGGGGGCATCCAGGGTTTGAGATTTTCTTAAAGCTCGGTGTATTCTTTCAATGACAATTGTTTGAGATAGTTCTTTGTTATCAAGAAGAAGATCAAAGATTTCTTTTGTCAGACTAGCTAGCTGTGATTGTTCATACTTTTCTGGGATGCATTTGATCAATACATTATTTCTTCTTGCTCTAGCTTCAAGATCAATCAGTTTTTAGTAATAAAAACTGTGTCAAACAGGCTAGAAGGTACTTGTAAACACTTTAATGAATAAAACTGGTAAGCGCTTTCGTAAAAACTTCTTCAGACCATATCTAAATACATAAACCATATTATATTTTCTCGCTTGGTGGTTTTGTTCTTTTTATATTTTCTCACTTGGTAGTTTTGTTCTTTTTATATTTTCTCGCTTGGTAGTTTTGTTCTTTTTATATTTTCTCGCTTGGTGGTTTTGTTCTTTTTATCAATCAGTTTTTGTGTATTTCTTTGACTGAGCTTTCAGTAATGGAGGTAGCTTTCTGTATTTCTTCTATCTTGTCTCATTGCTCAGTATTCTAGCCTCATTTTTATCTAGTCCGGTCATTATTTGATCTAAGTTGTTTCCAAATGCTGTGAGTTTTGAAGAGAAAGTTTGTATTTCTGTTTGTAAAGGTATCAAGGCTGCTTTTAATTCCTCCATGTCAAATGATTGTTCACTTTTTGGTTTCAGTTTATGCTTTGCAGCTTCTGCTTGTGATTTAGTAGTTTTCTGCCTCTTAATGCTAATTTCTTTCTCAGGAGATGCAATTTGAGAAATTCTTGTCTTAGATGTATGTGTTTCCATTTGTTCCATTATTTCTTTGTTGTGTGAAAACGTGCTTCTTTTCTGCTTTATAGTTGCTACTTACTAATTGCAGGCCCAAGCACATGTACAGGAATCACTGCTTAGTCATCTCCCAGATCCAAGGTATGTATTTCTTATTTTTTAACTCAGAAGTTGAAAATTAGATTCTCACAGTTAGGGAAGTAGTTTGATTTTTGAAGGAGATTTTTTTATTTTTGTAGATTTTTGCAGTAGCATTAGATGAGGTTAGATTTTGTAGCTAGTAATTGGAGCAAGCTGAAGTATGTGCAATCTAGCTGGCAGCCATCTTAGCATCCCCCATACATTTCCAATTTTATCATACAGATACAGTAATGATGTAGTTAGTGCTTTTATTACCTACATTTCTCTGCTCAGTCAGCAAAACCTGATCCATAATTTCTTTGGCATTTACACCATTTTACTTAGGTTTCTTGCCCATTTAAAAGAAAATTAGAGTCCAAAACTGAAAAAAATATGTTTTTTGTCATGTCTTGATATTCTGTGCTATACTACTGCATCAGGTCTACTACAAGAACCTGAGTCCCAGGTGTTCAAATATTATCTCATAGCCAGGAACTTAGAAATATTGTAGCTAACACATCTGGCTACTCATTCTTGAACTCATCTACATGCACAGGCAAGGTGCAGCTGCCATGGGGAGAGAGTGCAAAAATAACAACTTTTCCATTGAAAACTGTATAATGTGTTACTGTATGTGGTAAGGAGATTATGTCCAACTCCAAAGGTTTGTTACTTATACTTGCCTTAGAAAATGCAGACAACAAAAAAACAGTTCAGGTTTCAGCTGTGGTGTAGGAGATGGCTTCCAGTAATTTA
This sequence comes from Protopterus annectens, assembly GCF_019279795.1. NCBI lineage: Eukaryota > Metazoa > Chordata > Ceratodontiformes > Protopteridae > Protopterus > Protopterus annectens. Next base: position 778,712,535 of record NC_056728.1, read on the forward strand.
GGGGAAAAATAAATCAACTGCACTCAAAGGTGTTTAAAATAAGTGAGACACTGGAGGAATATATAAAGTCAAATTACAAAAGGCTGGAAAAATGGAATAGACTTGAGTAACTATTAAGATTAGCTGATAAAACTCAAAACATCAGAGGCTAAAATAAAGGAACTACTTGCTGAATATGAGGCTTCTCAAGAAAAACTGTTCAAAAATAGTAACGTTAGAAAATATAGCACACAGAAGAAATTAGAGATTTTCTGCTATACCAGAGAAACTGGAAAGAGTAGACTGCTTTAATTTTAGGAAAGTACAAATAATTTACCAGACTGGTATTCCACAGCAAGATTTGTTAATTAAAAGGGCAGATAAAAGGGCAGAACTTTGACAGGGTTTCTGTCTATACACACTGAGCAGAGTGGATAAGAGGTGTTGACTACAACTGTTAGCTGAGATATACAAGTATCCTGTTTTTTTTATTATTATTTATACAGATTATTGTTTCTAGCAATTTATATATAGCACTTTTATTTTATTTGTTTGCAGTTAAAAAGCATTCTGTATCTTTACAAATCTTTATCTGTTTAAAAACTTTCATTTTGTGGCTTTCTCTAGTGCTTACTGTCTGTAGGCTATTTTTTTTTGTCTCCACCCTCCCTCCCAGTTGGTGTCTTGCTGTTATACTTGGCTTTGCAGTGGCCCATCCCTACTGTAAATCTGATCTGGAACACTCATCCCAGTCTAGTGTCATTAGCTCATTCTACCTAATATAGAGAGAACATTTGATAAGGCCTTCTGTTTCTCCTTTTTCCCTTTCAAAAAAAAAAAAAAAATGTTTTTGCCTGAATCTCCTTGTGTCCTGACTGTGCTTCTCAAACATTTTGGAAATATACGGTATATTTCAGAGCATTTATTATAACTGTAATTGCCTTAATATTGCTACAACTCAAGTGTTCTAGGCTGCACTGCATCTGAAGTGTTTGTATGTTTTAGCTGCTTTTCTGTATATATAAACTTCTCTGTATATGTAGACTGGCTACTTATTCTGCTGTGTGACTTCCTCTTAAATCGTTTTTCAGTTGTGCACTTGCCTTGCTTCATTTAAAAAAGTTTTAAATTGCTAATTTTGTAGAGTTTTAATTGCATTTACTATCTAGGACTACACACTCAAGTGTGTTAGCCTTTTCTGTGTTTATTTACTGCATTATTGCATTGTTTAGCCTGTTTCAACAAAAAAAAATAAATAAATACTATCTTGTTTGCTCGTTTCCCACCTTTTCTAGCCAGTACATATCCCAAGCTTTGCTTGTCTCAGGACTTTATTTTCTGTGCTCAGAGCTATCCAGACCTTGCATTGATAGAGGGAAGTCCTACTGCTTACCAGTGGGAGTGGTGAGTATTGTACTGCCTATCTAACGCTAGAGGAGTGGTTTCCAGCTCTGAAATTGTAATTTTATGAGCCTTTTGGACTGATTTCTATCCCTTTCAACTTTCTGGCTTAAAAACGCATGTGTTTGCATATTTTTCACATCGTGCAGCACTGCGAGGCTACAGTTAAAGTATTCCAGGTGCCAGAAAGTCTGCTCTTCAAATTTTCCCTTAAAACTAGCTGGTTTCTCAGTAGTAGCACTAAAATCTGAACCCCTGTGACTAGCACTTGCTCTAGAACCTGCTGGAAAGCATTAGGAAGCCTGAAACAGATACAAGCACTCAGCTCTCCTTGTCAATAAGGAGAAATTAATCATAGGCACTAAACAGCCTATAATTGCAAAGTACCTTGCAAAGGTAAGGGAAAACAGCTCTTAAACTTTACATAAAAGCACCTAAACAGGCATGTCCAAGGATCAGCTTCTGGTGATTTCTCCTGTCCACCTGGTGAATCTGGGCATACTGTGACAATTCAGCAACTGCCTCATGTACATAGACAATCCTCTCCTCCTACCACCCAACACTACAACCTGCGAGAGATGCACTTACATAGCCAAACTGGAAGCAAAGCTTTCTCCAGCCAAGATTGTGCTAGACTGTCAAGAGGAGAATGTTAACACCTGCATCACACCTCAAGCAACTCATAGCCCTTCAAAACCCACACCATCAACACCCACACATAGCAACACTAAACTCACATATGCGGAGGCCCTTAACATTAACCTGCCCAAGCAACAAGGACCTCCGAAGTCGAAACGCAAACAAACACCAGTCACAACCAAAGTGACACATAGCTCACAACACCAGTGTGCCACCCAACAACAGCCCCTAAGGCAAGACAATGTACCCAACACTTTAGTCATAGGTGACTCTATAGTCAGGCACACTGATGTCCCACTCACCAGACTGAACAAGGAGAAAATTACAGTCAGCTGCCTGTCGGGTGCCAGGATCTGCCACATAACGCATGCACTCAAGTCACTCCACAACAAGTACAAATACGACTCTGTCATTGTCCATGCTGGAGTGAATGACTTGAGACATACCTCTCTGGACTACATGAAAAGAGATATGGAAGAGCTCTTGGATCATGTGACCCTGGCAGGTATGACCCTAGCCCTGAGTAGTATCCTGCCTTCGTCAAGAATGATACCACAGTATAAGGACAAAATTATTGACTTCAACAATTGGCTAAGCTTCTGGTGTCATTCAAAGGGGATCCAGTATTTGTCTGCCTGGGAAGACATGATCAACAAACCACGATGCTTTGCCAGAGATGGTCTGCACCTGTCACCCCTGGGATTCGGGTTACTGGCTAAAGCTCTTGCCACCCCTATAGTGCCTTTTTTAGGCAAGGTTCAAAGGATAAAACCACCACCGTAACAGATAGAAGCAGGCAAAATCTGAAGGTAATGCTACTCAATGCTGGAAGTCTAAACCCCAAAATGCACTCTCTCGAGGCACTCCTAAAAATGGAGAACATCAATATCTGTGCAGTAACTGAGACCTGGTTCAAGGCTCCAGAGAGCACCCCTGCAATACCAGGCTACAATTCTTACCACACTTTTCGGCCACAAAACCAGGACCGAAACATTAAAGGTGGAGGAGTGTCCATATTCACCAAGGATATTCATACCTCCAGGCTAGTTGCCCAACACAATGCATCTGAAATTCTCCAGGTGCAACTAACACTAGGTAAGACTGCAATCCAAATTGTAGCTTGCTACAGATCCCCAACCATGCCCCAAGATTCTCACTACACCTTTCTAAACATACTGGAAAATATTAAGATACAACCAAACACCCTAATACTGGGTGATTTCAACTACCCTGCCATTAATTGGGAAGACTACTCAGGTACCAACTCCTTTTCCCAACGGTTCTTGAAATTCATAAATTCCAATGCCATGGATCAACTAATCCTTTGTCCCACCAGGGGCTCCAATATTCTAGACCTGGTCATTACCAACATGGGAGATAGATGCTCCACACCAGTGGTCACCCCCTCATTGGTCAGGTCTGACCATAAGCAAATCACCCTTGACATCCACATCCCACCCCCACCCCCCAGTAAGGGAACCTCTTTAAAAAACTTCTCCAAAGCCATCTTCAAGCTACTGAAGTCAGAAGTAACAAACTTCACAACACCCATGCAGACGGGATCTGGAAGTTCGACTGCAGAATCCTACACTAAAGCACTGTATGAACACATCCACTCGTGCATGAATCATGCCATCCCAAATAGAACCAAGACGCTCTTCTCCAAAAAAAGGAAGCCAATCTGGTGGTCCCCTGTTATAAACAAACTATACAACAGAAGGAAGAAACTGTTGCAAAAAAGAGGAAAATCCCAGGATGTAAAAAACTCCCTCACCAGCCTCAGTAAGAAGCTGAGATCCCTCATAAAATCCTCAAAAGCTAGTTACAAAAATAAAATTACCAAAGATTCCAAAGACAACCACAAGGCATTCTATAGTTATGTCAAGAATCTAAATTCAAAGCTTCAACTCACAGAAATTCTCACAGAGAAAAACGAAAGTTAGTATAATCTAAATGGCAATGCTCAGATCTGCTCTGAGTTACAATAGAATGGCATTAAATATACTGATCCCAAGGATATTGCCAATATCCTGGTAGATCGATTTAGTGCCAACTTCACCCCACTCTCACCCCCTAAAGGGCCCATCTCAATACCAAAAGATTGCCAAATTCTGATAATCACGGCCACACAGGTAGAAACCGCACTCTCCAAAGCTAAGAATACAGCATCCATGGGACCAGATGACATCCCAGGCTGTGTACTACCTGAACTACAAAATGAACTGGCACCTCACCTAAGTGTCATGTTTAATCATAGCCTCACCTCAGGCTCTGTGCCCACTGAGTGGCGCACAGCTACAGTTATTCTGCTCCACAAGGGAGGATCTACCTTGGATCCCAGGAACTACCATCCCATCAGTCTGGCAAGCCTGATTTGCAAGGGCATGGAATGCATTATCATGGAACTTATAAACAAAGACATTGGCAACCTTCAGACACTGGACCCCACCCAGTTTGGGTTTGTGAAGGGCCGATCTTGTCTCCTGAATCTGATTGACTTCTTCAAATCAGTCTCCAGATCTATGGACGAGGGTAAGGCAGTCCACTTAGCCTATCTGGACCTCGCCAAGGCCTTTGACACCATCCCCCACTCTGGAATCATAAATAAACTTACTAAGCTGGGCATAAATCCCTACGTCACTCGATGGGTTGCTAACTGGCTTACTGACAGAACCCAGACAGTAAAAGTAGCCGACTCCAAATCCAGCTCCAGACAAGTGACAAGTGGAGTACCTCAGGGTTCAGTCCTGGGACCACTCTTGTTTGGCATCTACTTCTCTGAAGTACAGGCCAACACTAAGGGACTCTGGCTAACAAAATTTGCAGATGACTGCAAACTGAGAGCCATTATTGAATCCCCAAATGATGTGGATATTCTACAAAAGGGCCTTACAGAAACAGATGCCTGGTGCCAGAGCCATGGGCTCAAGCTTAATGCCAAGAAATGTATAGTTATCCCCTTTGGAAAAAAACATGTACCCATGAATTACCACATAGGTGCAGGACACCAAACATCGAAAGTGTGATGAGAAACTTAGGGACACAGGTGGACAGTGGTCTCACTTTCGATAACCACATTGCCACAACAGTCAGGAAATCCTTCTATGTGGCACACCTCATCACTAAGGGCTTTTCATCCAGAAAAAAGGAGGTCATTTTCCCACAGTACTCATCCCATAATTACCCATTATAGAGTATAATTCTCCATTTGGTATGTACCTCACAAGACATCTGGAGCAGCTTGAAAGGCCACAGAAATACCTCACTAAAAGAATCACAGGCCTAAAGCAGATGCCATATACTGACCGTCTAAAAAATCTCCAGCTATACTCTGTGCATATCATCTACTCAGAGGCGATCTCTGCTTAACATACAAGGCCATGTCATACCCTGAGCTGTTGGACATGCTCCACTTAAAGAAATCCCAATCCCTCAGAGCCACACGCTCCAGGGATCTAAACCTTGTCATCACAATGAACAAAACATGCTGGAGGGATAGGTTCCTGACCCAGAGACTCCCCATACTCTGGAATAGAATGCCCATACATATCAAGCAGAGCGCCTTATTGGCCCTCTTCTAAAGGAACCTTGATAATTGGATGGGAGATAGGAAATTCACCCCGGGGATCATGTCAGTCGCCCTGCTAGACAGGGGCCTGGAGAAGTAAATATTGTGGGAAGAAATATCCAGGGAATTGTTATGGCTAGGCTTGCATAGGCCCTAGGGCCGATAGCCTAGTACCAACCTATGAACCTATAATGTATATACTTCAAATGTGTCCTCAGGAAAGCAGCCAAGACCTATATTAGTAAATATGTAGTCATATGATCAAAAAGAACTGTTCTTGACAAAACTGTGGAAGAAAAAAAAGTATTAATAACTGGGGACACCAGTTTGTGGAAAATTAGTATTCACTGTACACCAGGCAGGAGAAGTCAAGTGTCAGGTGTGAGATTCAAATTGCTATATCCAGCAGTCTTTAGAATACTTTCTCCTGGAGGAGCAAAGATATTTTGGATGCAGAACAGGCTAGGTGGGAAAAAGCCAAATGAGTTACCCAACAAGCTAAAGAGAACTGTGACTTTCATTGTTCTGACAATAACAAATACAGACAGAATTTGCTAATTAAAATTTTTTCCATTGTTCCAATTAAAATTATGAAGCAACAGAAAAAAACATTACCTGACTATAAAAATCAAGAGTACTCACTTGGACTTGAACCAGATACTGATATTAGGAAGTTAAGATGATGATGAAGACGATCAGCAATAATGTGAAATCAGTGAATAAATGGAAGAATTGTAAACCTTTTACTCCTTTTAGATATAGTTAAGATATGAGAACTGTACTTTGCAAGAATTAGTTGCTGAAAAAAAATGTAAGTTTGTTAACTGCATTAAATTGCTGGGAGGACTCTAGAATGTAATTCCCACTTTGACATTATTGTTTAAAAGGACAATGAAGGGACTGAAGATGTAACTGTAAGTAAAAAGTTTTTATTCTTAGTAATATTTGTATAATAAATTTATTGAAGTAAATTGCATGTTTTATTGTAAAGTAGTTGTATATAGCATGCAGAGATATTTTAAATACGAGCTAGGGAAGTCTTGTCAATGACTTTTGCTTATGGTAGTGATATTAAAGTAAGAAAGTATTTTTCCTGACTGTAAAGCATCCAGGCTTTATACTGTAACAAGAAAAATGCTGGCTATAAGTAATATGATGCTGTAATCTGTCATGGAAGGATGTAAACATGTACTGAATGTATTATGTGTATTAATGATTTACCCTGTTTTTATACAAGTGTATCAAAATGTAATAATTTTCCCCATTCTATACAAATGGAAGTCTAGAATAATATTAAAAAATGCCTGTGCCCAGGGAGGCTGTAGCTTTGTTAGCTCATCAGGGAGAAATGTTTATTCCTGCTTCTTTTGCACACACAAAATGAAGGAAAAAACACTTTCCAGATGCTTTTATGTGGATACAATTACTTATGCCAGAAGGAAATTACTGGAAATTAAATGCATTACTAGAAGGAGCCGATGGCTTGAATCTCTGTTGTCTGAGGAGTATTTGGGGCCTACTTCACTTGCAGAAATCTTGGATCTCTGCATTTTAAACAGGAATGCCATCAGAGCTCTGAAACTTCACAGGGATGATTCTGGAATGCCCTGGAGCAGCTACAAAAGGAAAAGATGTGAAAAAATTAGAACTAGAGGCTACAGAGAAGGAGCTGCTTCTAAACTGAAGAGAAACCTCCACATGCCTGCTTTACCTTCAGTATTACTTGAAAATGTCTGCTCATTGGATAATAAGATGGACTATCTGAGAATGGAGCTCACAAAAACTTAAGGTGAGGGACACTTGTTTGTTCATTTTCTCTGAAACTTGGCTGCATAGTAACATTAGTGGCAATGCTGTAAACCTAGATGGGCTAACTCTCTTTAGAGAGATAGATGTAAAGCACAGAGTGGTAAAGCTAAAGGTTGTGGTGTATGCATCTATGTTAATAACAGATGGTGCAAAGGCTGTAAGCTGGTTCAATCATACTGCTCTGAAGATGTGGAAATATTAATACTAAAATGCAGACCTTTCTATGTACCAAGGGAAATCAGTGGGATATATGTCACAGCAGTGTACATCCCCCCAGTGCTAACACCACTGAAGCTCAAAATAAACTCCATAATATTATCTGTGAGCTACAAAGCAGAAACACAGAATTGGCATGTCTGATAGTGGGTGATTTCAACAGGGCCGACCTTAAAGAAGTGCTACCCCATTTTTATCAGTATGTGGATTTCCCCACCAGAGGGGAGAGTACCTTAGACAAAGCTTACAGCAATATTAAAGGAGCCTGTAAAACTTTGAAGCACCCCAACATAGGCAACTCTGATCACACTGCCATCCTGCTTCAGCCTACCTATAAGATGGTTTTGATCAGAGAAAAAAATTACAACTAAACAGATCAGAGACTGGCAGGCGGGTTCCATGGATAGCCTTCAGGCCTGTTTCAATAACACCTGCTGGGAAGTCTTCAAAGAAGTGGCTATGCACAACCTCCAGTTAGACATGGACACCTATACTGAATCAGTTCTTGCCTACATAAATAAATGTGTGGAGGATGTAACCACTATGAACACCATCATTATAAGAGCTAATCAAAAGCTCTGGCTCACCTGGAATGTCTACAAGTACTGAGGGAAAGAAATACAGCCTTCAAGGCAAATGACAAAGAAAGGTTAAAGGTGGCCAAGTCAAATCTGAAAAGGGCATCAAAGAGGCAAAGAGGGAGTATGGGAGGAAAATTCAGAATGCTTCCAAGACATGAGGGACACAAGAAGCCTATGGCAGGGGATACAGCAGCTCACAGACTATAAGACCAAAAACACCACAATGTGATGGCAGCTTGGAATTCCTGAATGAAATGAACTCCTTCTTTGGCATATCTGAGGAGAAGAACACCACCCATACCTTCTAAAGAAACACTGACAAAGAGGAGATAGTGCTCACCTTAAACTCTGAGGAGGTGGGACTTCAGCTTAAGAAGGTAAATCTCTGAAGGCTGCTGGACCAGATTACATAGCTGGCAAGGTGGTGGAGTGTGCTGATCAGTTATGTCTGGTACTGACAGAAATCTTCAACTCATCCCTTGCTATGGAGAAAGTTCTCTCTTATTCAAGCAAACAAGTATTGTCCCACTTCCGAAAAAAACATCCCTACCTGCCTCAATGACTTCAAACTGGTCGCCTTAACCTCAAACGTCATGAAGTGCTTTGAGAGGATTGTGAAGAAACATCTATCTGTGAGTCTGTCAAAGTCCTTCAAACTTCTCCAGTTTGCATACCAGGCAAATAGATCAACTGTGGACGTTATATTAGTCACACTACACCTTGCACTAAAACACCTGGAAGGGAGGAACAACTATGTAAGGCTGCTGTACATCGACTTCAGTTCTGCATTCAACACTGTGATACCAATGCAACTGGTGGAAAGCTCAAGAAACTCGAAATAAACAAGTACCTATGCAACTAGACTCTTGACTTTCTGATTGGTAGATGCCAATGGACATGCGCTGGAAACAACACCTCTGAACAGAAAGTCCTGAATACTGGTGTTCCCCAAAGTTGTGTACTCAGTCCCTTGCTCTTCATCATTCTCACCCATCACTGTACTGCAAAACATAACTCAAATCATATTATAAAATTTGCTGATGATACAACCGTTGTGGGTTTTATTAATGGTGAGGATGAACATAACTACAGAGATGAGGTGAACACTTTAATTGCCTGGTGTGACAGGAACAATCTGGACCTGAATGTTAATAAGACCAAAGAAATGATTATGGACTTCAGGAGAAAGGAAACAATTCAACAACCACTCATTATTGAAGGGGAGGTAGAGAAGGTCAAAACAACCAAGATCCTGGGCCTTCACATCTCAGTTGACCTCTCCTGGACTGTTAATTCTAACCATATAGTCAAGAAGGTTCAACAGAGGCTTCACCTCCTGAGAAAGTACAAAGAGGCCAGGCTCCCACTGTCTGCTCTTACCAATTTTTACAGGGGAGCTATCAAGAGCATCCTCACTAGCAACTTTATAGCATGGCTCGGCAACTGCACAGTTGCTGAGAAGAAGAAATTAAGAAATTACAGAGGGTGGTGAGGGTGGCTGAGAAAATCTTGGGCACAAACCTCCCTTCAATTCAGGAGCTTTTCTTTACAAGAGTAAGAAATAGAACATACAAAATACTAGCTGATTCAATCCATCCAGCCCACAACTGGTTTTCACAACTTGCACTTGGAAGGTGGTACCACAGCTTCTGCTGTAGGACTACCAGATTCAGGAACAGTTTGTATTCTACAGCTGTGAAGCTTATTAACTCAGACACCAGTCATAATACCTGATACATTGAAGCCTCTTATTTTTATTTAATCCTGCTGCTCTGAGCAATTAACACTAGTATTACTATTACACAATATGATGGCTATACTGAGTCACATCTAAGGTTAACAAGTGCAATACAGTAACTAAACAGCTGCTATTCTCTAGCCTCTATTTATTTTCTATCTTAACGCTGAAGGGGTTTGGTGGTGGTTATTTATTTTTTATTATTTATCATTGGATAATGGGTATTGAGTATGCATGTGAACTACCTCCTGCATGTCATATGTGTTGTTGTTTTCTTTCTTATGTTAATTTCTGTTACCGCTGCATCTATATTATTTGCATTGCATTTCTCTCGTGAGCTGACATTTGTAATTTCATTTAGGCTGCACTTGTGTGGTCCTAAATGACAATAACATTTCTTTGAATCTTTTGAATCTTTGAATGTTCATAGTTCACACTGTGTACAAGAGAATGTTTTCTTAAGTAATTATGTTAGCAAATGCAAAGCATGAAAACTGGCAGATTCTAATATTTGAAAAGAGTTGTTTATTTTTTCATTAGCAACAATTTTAGCTGACAGCAATAAACAAAACAGGTACAAGCAATTAGTCATGACCAGTATGCTCTGAATGATCTCTACTTGAGTCCTCTCTTGCCATTAGCTTTTTTCCATAAAAATGCTTTCGGTTGTAGATGATGAATTTACAAATGCAAACAATTATTCAGGAAATTACTGAACAATGTGTTCTGAGTATTTTGTATAAGATACATTATAAATAGTACTTAAAAGGGAATTAGTAAGCAGATCAGTGAAAATAAATGATGTTTGAAAACCATGAGAAGTGCATATATTTAAAAGCAGTTGCATCCCCATCAGTCTTAGTACTTCAATGCATTAAATATAATGCTGCATAATTTAGTTTATTCATTTAAGGGTAGCCAGTGCACTTTTTCTTAAGGCTAAAAGTTTATTTACTGAGAATATGCAAGTTGCTTTTCACATTTGAGATGGAAATAGAGATAGAACAAAAACATATTATATCTGTGTAAGAGGTTACAGAGGCTCTAGCATGCACTAACAGCATTATTAAACCAAATTTTAGAAGACTAGGTAAAGCCTGTCTGTACTGCTCTCTATGTGGGGCATCTATAATAATATGTAGGGGTAACATCCCTTTTTGGAAAGTGTATATAGTTTTGCATGTTTGCTGTGAGTTAAAAAGGGTTGGAATTAGAAATGCATTTTGATTTATTATTATTATCATTATTATTGAATGCTTTTATTGAAAACAAAGTCTAGGAAAATGTGACAAGGGCTCAAACAGAGATGAGGAACAGCAACTTCATACAAGATCAGCCTGCAAAGCATCATTGTTTGAGTGTAAGTTCCAAGTTGGAAACATATATTCAAAGAATTGTCAGGCAGAATATGTGAAAGTAATAACTTTTTTTATCAAAATGGATTCCTTATCAATACTAACATGGAATGTAAATGGGACTGCAGGTATAGACAAAAGCAAATGGTGCTGAATTATATTATGAAATGTAGGATGTAAATAGAAATGTTAAAGGAGACAAATGTGGAGAAAAGCAGCAAGTAAATTTGGCAAACAATGAATTTCAGAAAGGACATTCAGTAGAGTATCATGGATAAAGAAAAAGGGGGAGAAATATTATTGATTGTGAGATGGTGTCCAACAGTGGTAGAAGAGGAGAAAATAAAATAATGGTAGATTTGTGATAATAAGAGATCATTGACAGGAAATGAGGATTACACTGACAGGGATTTATATTCCACCTAAAGTACCTTTATGGAGCTTAATACAAGCTTTAAACACGGAATATTATTTATGGGTAGAACCCAACTTGCAATAGTGAAGCCATATCAGGGGGATCTAGAAAGGGAATATATACCAAAAGATGCTAAATTTCTGAAGAAATATATGAATATATTTAGAATGAAAAATGTGACTTCAGTAGCAGGAACTCAGAATTTATATCTTATTTACCAAAGTACAATAACTGGTTTAGACTGGATAGAAATTATATTTCACAGGAGCATGAGTATTCCACTGAAAGCTTTGCAACACATCCAACTATTTTAGATCATCCACCAATAAATACTAAGTTAAAGATGCAGAGTAATAAAGTAAAAAAGAGTCAATGACACGTTCCCATTTATTGTATAAGAGAGGAAATTAAAGAATAAGTAATGGGAATTATTTGAAAGTTTTTGGGGAAGAAAGAAATGTTTTCAGAAGGAATAGCTAGGAAGTGGGACAAAATAAAAATGGAGTTTAAAAATATAGTAGAAATAAATGAGAAAGAGCTATGGGAAAGAAATAATAAAAGTTATTTAAAGGGGTTGACAAAGGTTAAAGTATTGCTGAAGGAGAATCTCAGAGAATAAGTAGAGGAGCAATTGCTGAGTACAAAAGGGAAAATAAAGGAGCATTTAGATAATATGCATGAGTTTAGACAAGTTACTGTTAAGATAGTGTTTTTTGACAACAACTCCAGGGCACCAAAACCTTAGTCCAATGACTTAGGCAACAGAATCGTTTTTGCCAAACACAGAGTACCCATGCCAAGAACAAATAACCTGTGATAATACAGAGGTTTTAATACTATTTCAGAAATCCTATGAAAAATTGCATAAACCAGAGGAAAGGGGAATCCAAAAAAATGCAGAAATGGAAATATTCTTGGAAGACTTAATCAGGCCAAAAATAGAAGAAGATGAGGTTCAATAATTAATAGCTTAAACAAGAAGGGATGAGATACAAAAAGGTGGCATAATCAATCAACAGGTGAATCTTCACGAATAGATGGCATTACTGTGCAAGTCTGGAAATTAGGAAGGAAGAAAGTGAAAAAGATCTAGATGGTTTTAACAATATTTTACAAAAGTGGGAAGGGGGCAGTACCAGCATCTGCGAAGAAAGCTGTGCTGGCTGTATTACCCAAAGAGGGTAAGGACCATGCTTTGTAGCTAACAATTTCATTTTTAAACAATGATTACAAATTATTTATATCTACACTAGCTAAGAGGAAAGCCAAAGGTGTTGCCAAAAGTAATAAATCAACGTAGCTTTGTGGAGAGGAGGCAAACACTTGATAATATAATTAGAACAATGATGATCCAGAACCAGGCAAAGTGTAAGAAATTGCTGCTACTATTGTTGGTAGGTCTTGATTCAGATAAAGCATTCAACAGAGTCAGGCAGGTTTTTATGAGTAGGGCAATTGGAACATTTGCATTCCCTAATACTACAATAGGGTTAAAGGAGGATATATGAATGTCTGTAGGCAAGAATTAAGGTGGAATTGTTTTTGTCTAGCAAGCCATGTTTGAACAGAGGAACCAAGCAGGTATGTCCACTTTCCTCTTTGTTATTTGGCTTATATTTAGAAAATTTGCAAGGAAAATAAGGGACACAAAAATTCAAGGATAAAACTTGTATGGGAATCAACAAAAGTTACTGACATAGCAAATAAAACACAAAGAAACCTAAATGTATTACTGCTCAATGCTAGGAGTCTAAACAAGAAACTCGACACCCTACACGCTCTCCTCACTCCAAAGAATATAGAGATCTGTGCCATTACTGAGACATGGTTTAAATCCACAGAAAATACTCAGGCAGTTCAGGACTGCAGTGCTTTCTACACACTTAGACCATCAGTTGCACAGACAGGGACAAAAGGTGGGGGAGTCTAAATCTATGTCAGCAATAAAAGTAACTCTGTTAGTTAAACAGGATGATGCCCTGGAATTTATCCATGTGCAAATCACCATAGACAAAGTCCTATACCATATCCTACCTAAGCTATAGGTCATCCTAGCACATACCTAGAACTACTGGAGACACTCACCAAATACCCAATTCATGGGAGATTTTAATTAACAACCCATATAGAATGGAAAAAATACACTGCCTCATCCTCACAGGCACAATAATTTCTGGACTTTAAGACAAATAACTTGACCAGATAGTGTGCACACCCACCAAAGGTTCAAACACACTAGCATAGTACTCACCAATATTACAGAGTGCTGCACAAACCCCCCCCCCCCAACCCCAGTGTCATGTCCTCACCCATGGGACTAGACCAAAAAACTATCTCCATCAAAATAAAAGTGAACTTGGTAACTTCAGCAATTCAGCAACCCTATAACAGTTAGGAACTATTCCAAAACAAACTACATCATAAAGTAATAGTCTGTCAAAATTCAATGCCCCCCATCCAGATTTCACAGCAACCCATGTAGAATATATATTTACTTTTTTGTCATGTAAATGGCTATATAGAGGCTGCTGAACCTACTAAAAATAAGGCCAAAAAAAACCCACTAAAATACACACCAGTGGAATCCTAACCTCTTAACCTTAATAGGGTCATATAATAAAAGGAAAACAATCATGGCTAAGATCAGGAGCAGCAACTCCCATAATGAAAGGAGATTCTAATTAAAATAAATAGGAAACTAAGAGAACCAATTAAGTCCAACAATGCCAATTATGAGGTCAAGATATCTGCACAGTCTGAAGCCAACCACAAGGCCTTCTACAGCTATGTCAAAAACCCCAAAGGCAGCACACATCAGTGTGCCAAACTGGTGGACAATGGTGCCACTTTCACTAACCATAGCAACATAGCAAATTTCCTGACTGACAAATTCAGCTCAAACTTTACCCCTCACTCCCCCCTGCCCAACCCCATTAAATGCTTGCTAACATAACCCGCCATTAACAGAGAGCAGGTCCTGGTGGTACTCACTAAGGCCAAAAACACAGCCTCAGTGGGCCCTGACAATATCCCATGATGCTTTCTAAATAGCTTGAAACATGCCTATCAGGACCATTTGAGTCACTTTTCAACTATCAATTAAAAACAGGCTTTGTACCACAAGAATGGAGGACTGCAGTGATTATCCCACTTCCCATGGGTAGACCATCAACCAACACCCAGAATCTACAGACCAATTAGTCTAACTAGTCTAATATGCAAAGCCATGGAACAAATTATCCTGGCAATGATGCACAAGACACAGGCAACCTTCAGACACTGGACCCATCTCAGTCTTACTTTATCAAGGGAAGGTCATACTTACTAAACCTGATGGATTTCTTTGAGAAGGTCATCAAGGCAATTGATGAGAAGAAAACAGTGCATACCACCTACCTGATGTGGCTAAGGTTTGATACAATACTCCACTTGAGTATAGTTGACAAACTCACCGGGTATAAACCACTACATAACTCACCAGGTTGCCAGCTGGCTCACAGACAAGACCCAGAAAGTCAGGGCTGATGATATCACTTTCACCAAGAGACCAATCACCATCAGGATACTTCAAGGCTCCATCCTGGAACTGATCCTACTTGGCATTTGTTTCTTGGGGGTAAAGGCTAATATCAAGAGCTTTTGGCTGACAAAGTTCACAGATGACTGCAAATTGGGTGCTATCATAGATTCCCCTCTGACACAAACATCTTGCAAGAGGTTCTATCACAGACAAATGACTGGTGCCAAAGTTGTAGACTAAAACTCAATCCCAAGAAATGCATTATAGTGCCTTTGGGAAAACTGCCACCCAGACCAAATTGCTCCATCTATAAGACACCTCTAAGAGTTGACACAGTAGTCAGTGATCTGGGAACATATGTGGGCAGTATTCTGGACTTTGACCAGCATGTGACCAAAGTAGTAAAAAAATCCTTCTATGTCACCCAACTTATATGTAAGGGCATGGTGTCTAGGTTGAAGGAAGTTATAGTGCCACTTTATTCAGCCCTTATCAGACCCATCACTGAGTATAATACACTCTCTTGCATATATCTGGCCAGATATATGCAATAGTTGGAACACCCACAAAGACTCTTTACCAGGAAAATCTAGAGTATGAACACATTGTCTTATATGGATTGTCTCAAAGCCCTATCTCTATACTCTGTATCCTACAGGTTACTGACAGGTGCTCTATGCCTAGCATACAAGACATCCTTGGATCCAGCTCTGATGGACGTTTTGCACATCTGCAAAATGAACATCATCAGAACCACATTTTTCAAGGATTTATATTTTGCTTGTGTCATAAATAAGATATGTCTCTAAGACAAATATGTGTATCAGAGGATCTCCATGCTCTGGGACACACTCCCCATCTATGTGAAGCAGAGTCCATCCCTAACCTTATTTAACCATAACCTTGACCAATAGATGGGAAACCAGAAATTCACCCTGGGGTCTGGCCCCCATGTCTCTGATAGATACAGGTAGATATAATTTACAAATTAGCATACCCCCATAACCTCTACAAACTTCATAACATATCCCCTTCCTATTAAACACCCATGATACATAAGGACAGAATTGGGCTGGATTGCATAAATAGTCTTATAAAGGCCCTGGGAGTCATTACCTTAAAGGAGAACTGCACCCACAAACTGAAAAAACATCTTTTGTTTCATCATATCTTGAGGTTTCCTACATTTTAACACCACTTTGGGACTCTATAAACTTTTTTTATATTTTTAAATGTAATTCCGGAGTCTGCCCACCTGGGCTCTGGCATCTTGATTTTTTAATCTACCTCTAGATATCCCACAGTGCAGTGTTTGGCTTCAAAATATTACATCATAGCCCCTAAGCGCATGTCAGTGTATTGACTTTACATGTTTTTCACATATACCCTGATTTTTTTAGTCCATTAGGTTTAATTACCATTTCTTGCTTTTCAATGACTGGTAGCAGAACAGCATTCTCAGTGCCTGCTACTTCTTTTTCTTTCTAAAGTGGCCAGTTTTCATTCTTTGTTATAACTGAGTTGTAGTCCTTAAACACAGTTTCCCTCCACCCAAACACCTCCCCTTTATATCTGTCAAAGTGGCAAAAGTAATTTGAGCTGTTTGCTGTTGTGATTGATAGCTCACAAAGTTCATGTACTGTTGCCTTGTACTATCCACCTACTTACAGTGGGGCACTTATTTTTTGCTTCACCGTAGCCTCTTTCTGCCCTAAAATTTTAATCCTTACTAATTGGTAACACATTGTTTGGCAAACCTTCCAACTCCATTTTCAAGGATTCCCAAGAAAGCAAAATTCTTAAATAATTGTCACAAAGGCCATAAAAAATAAAACATTCTTGGCCAGATTCAATAAAGCTTACATGATCTGTTTACACTGCTGTGCACATGATAGCAGACTGTTTTGGATTCAGTAAGCAGCTCTACACGGTGTGTAGAGCTGTGCAGAGCTGCACAAACAAGGTAAACATGGTGGCATGATAATGACAGCATAAGCAGCTGAATTGTATGCTAATCAACCAATCCAAGATGGAGGAGCTATTCAACAAGCTATAAAGCATCCGTATAGACCCAGCGCTGGTTTTCTCTTAAGTGAATTCCAAAACCTTTTGGTACAAGCACAAAAGCTAAGATTGCTGTGTTTTTCAAAACAAATTTTTTGAAACGTCAGGAAACGGGGAAAAAAAAACCCTTCATACAAGATCAGCCTGCAAAGCATTATTGTTTGAGTGTAAGTTCCAAGTTGGAAACATATATTCAAAGAATTGTCAGGCAGAATATGTGAAAGTAATAACTTTTTTTTATCAAAATGGATTCCTTATCAATACTAACATGGAATGTAAATGGGACTGCAGGTATAGACAAAAGCAAATGGTGCTGAATTATATTATGAAATGTAGGATGTAAATAGAAATGTTAAAGGAGACAAATGTGGAGAAAAAGCAGCAAGTAAATTTGGCAAACAATGAATTTCAGAAAGGACATTCAGTAGAGTATCATGGATAAAGAAAAAGGGGGAGAAATATTATTGATTGTGAGATGGTGCCCAACAGTGGTAGAAGAGGAGAAAATAAAATAATGGTAGATTTGTGATAATAAGTGATCATTGGCAGGAAATGAGGATTACACTGACAGGGATTTATATTCCACCTAAAGTACCTTTATGGAGCTTAATACAAGCTTTAAACAGGGAATATTATTTATGGGTAGAACCCAACTTGCAATAGTGAAGCTATATCAGGGGGATCTAGAAAGGGAATATATACCAAAAGATGCTAAATTTCTGAAGAAATATATGAATATATTTGGAATGAAAAATGTGACTTCAGTAGCAGGAACTCAGAATTTATATCTTATTTACCAAAGTACAATAACTGGTTTAGACTGGATAGAAATTATATTTCACAGGAGCATGAGTATTCCACTGAAAGCTTTGCAACACATTCAACTATTTTAGATCATCCACCAATAAATACTAAGTTAAAGATGCAGAGTAATAAAGTAAAAAAGAGTCAATGACACTTTCCCATTTATTGTATAAGAGAGGAAATTAAAGAATAAGTAATGGGAATTAATTGAAAGTTTTTGGGAAAGATAGAAATGTTTTCAGAAGGAATAGCTAAAAAGTGGGACAAATTAAAAATGGAGTTTAAAAATATAGTAGAAATAAGAGAGAAAGAGCTATGGGAAAGAAATAATAAAGGTTATTTAAAGGGGTTGACAAAGGTTAAAGTATTGCTGAAGGAGAATCTCAGAGAATAAATAGAGGAGCAATTGTTGAGTACAAAAGGGAAAATAAAGGAGCATTTAGATAATATGCATGAGTTTAGACAAGTTACTGTTAAGCAAGTGTTTTTGGACAACAACTCTAGGGCACCAAAAACTTAGTCCAATGACTTAGGCAACAGAATAGTTTTTGCCAAACACAGAGTACCCATGCCAAGAACAAATAACCTGTGATAATACAGAGGTTTTAATACTATTTCAGAAATCCTATGAAAAATTGCATAAACCAGAGGAAAGGGGAATCCAAAAAAATGCAGAAATGGAAATATTCTTGGAAGACTTAATCAGGCCAAAAATAGAAGAAGATGAGGTTCAATAATTAATAGCTTAAACAAGAAGGGATGAGATACAAAAAGGTGGCATAATCAATCAACAGGTGAATCTTCATGAATAGATGGCATTACTGTGTAAGTCTGGAAATTAGGAAGGAAGAAAGTGAAAAAGATCTAGATGGTTTTAACAATATTTTACAAAAGTGGGAAGGGGGGCAGTACCAGCATCTGCGAAGAAAGCTATGCTGGCTGTATTACCCAAAGAGGGTAAGGACCATGCTTTGTAGCTAACAATTTCATTTTTAAACAATGATTACAAATTATTTATATCTACACTAGCTAAGAGGAAAGCCAAAGGTGTTGCCAAAAGTAATAAATCAACGTAGTTTTGTGGAGAGGAGGCAAACACTTGATAATATCATTAGAACAATGATGATCCAGAACCAGGAAAAGTGTAAGAAATTGATGCTACTATTGTTGGTAGGTCTTGATTCAGATAAAGCATTCAACAGAGTCAGGCAGGTTTTTATGAGTAGGGCAATTGGAACATTTGCATTCCCTAATACTACAATAGGGTTAAAGGAGGATATATGAATGTCTGTAGGCAAGAATTTAGGTGGAATTGTTTTTGTCTAGCAAGCCATGTTTGAACAGAGGAACCAAGCAGGTATGTCCACTTTCCTCTTTGTTATTTGGCTTATATTTAGAAAATTTGCAAGGAAAATAAGGGACACAAAAATTCAAGGATAAAACTTGTATGGGAATCAACAAAAGTTACTGACATAGCAAATAAAACACAAAGAAACCTAAATGTATTACTGCTCAATGCTAGGAGTCTAAACAAGAAACTCAACACCCTACATGCTCTCCTCACTCCAAAGAATATAAAGATCTGTGCCATTACTGAGACATGGTTTAAATCCACAGAAAATACTCAGGCAGTTCAGGACTGCAGTGCTTTCTATACACTTAGACCATCAGTTGCACAGACAGGG
Source organism: Protopterus annectens (assembly GCF_019279795.1). Classification (NCBI taxonomy): domain Eukaryota; kingdom Metazoa; phylum Chordata; order Ceratodontiformes; family Protopteridae; genus Protopterus; species Protopterus annectens. Next base: position 778,732,309 of record NC_056728.1, read on the forward strand.
ACAAAAGGTGGGGGAGTCTAAATCTGTCAGCAATAAAAGTAACTCTGTTAGTTAAACAGGATGATGCCCTGGAATTTATCCATGTGCAAATCACCATAGACAAAGTCCTATACCATATCCTACCTAAGCTATAGGTCACCCTAGCACATACCTAGAACTACTGGAGACACTCACCAAATACCCAATTCATGGGAGATTTTAATTAACAACCCATATAGAATGGGAAAAATACACTGCCTCATCCTCACAGGCACAATAATTCCTGGACTTTAAGACAAATAACTTGACCAGATAGTGTGCACACCCACCAAAGGTTCAAACACACTAGCATAGTACTCACCAATATTACAGAGTGCTGCACAACCCCCCCCCCCAACCCCAGTGTCATGTCCTCAACCATGGGACTAGACCAAAAAACTATCTCCTTCAAAATAAAAGTGAACTTGGTAACTTCAGCAATTCAGCAACCCTATAACAGTTAGGAACTATTCCAAAACAAACTACATCATAAAGTAATAGTCTGTCAAAATTCAATGCCCCCCATCCAGATTTCACAGCAACCCATGTAGAATATATATTTACTTTTTTGTCATGTAAATGGCTATATAGAGGCTGCTGAACCTACTAAAAATAAGGCCAAAAAAAAAAAAAAACACTAAAATACACACCAGTGGAATCCTAACCTCTTAACCTTAATAGGGTCATATAATAAAAGGAAAACAATCATGGCTAAGATCAGGAGCAGCAACTCCCATAATGAAAGGAGATTCTAATTAAAATAAATAGGAAACTAAGAGAACCAATTAAGTCCAACAATGCCAATTATGAGGTCAATATATCTGCACAGTCTGAAGCCAACCACAAGGCCTTCTACAGCTATGTCAAAAACCTCAAAGGCAGCACACATCAGTGTGCCAAACTGGTGGACAATGGTGCCACTTTCACTAACCATAGCAACATAGCAAATTTCCTGACTGACAAATTCAGCTCAAACTTTACCCCTCACTCCCCCCTGCCCAACCCCATTAAATGCTTGCTAACATAACCCACCATTAACAGAGAGCAGGTCCTGGTGGTACTCACTAAGGCCAAAAACACAGCCTCAGTGGGCCCTGACAATATCCCATGATGCTTTCTAAATAGCTTGAAACATGCCTATCAGGACCATTTGAGTCACTTTTCAACTATCAATTAAAAACAGGCTTTGTACCACAAGAATGGAGGACTGCAGTGAGTATCCCACTTTCCATGGGTAGACCATCAACCAACACCCAGAATCTACAGACCAATTAGTCTAACTAGTTTAATATGCAAAGCCATGGAACAAATTATCCTGGCAATGATGAACAAGACACAGGCAACCTTCAGACACTGGACCTATCTCAGTCTTACTTTATCAAGGGAAGGTCATACCTACTAAACCTGATGGATTTCTTTGAGAAGGTCATCAAGGCAATGAATGATAAGAAAACAGTGCATACCACCTACCTGATGTGGCTAAGGTTTGATACAATACTCCACTTGAGTATAGTTGACAAACTCACCGGGTATAAACCACTACATAACTCACCAGGTTGCCAGCTGGCTCACAGACAAGACCCAGAAAGTCAGGGATGATGATATCACTTTCACCAAGAGACCAATCACCATCAGGATACTTCAGGGCTCCATCCTGGAATTGGTCCTACTTGGCATTTGTTTCTTGAGGGTAAAGGCTAATATCAAGAGCTTTTGGCTGACAAAGTTCACAGATGACTGCAAATTGGGTGCTATCATAGATTCCCCTCTGACACAAACATCTTGCAAGAGGTTCTATCACAGACAAATGACTGATGCCAAAGTTGTAGACTAAAACTCAATCCCAAGAAATGCATTATAGTGCCTTTGGGAAAACTGCCACCCAGACCAAATTGCTCCATCTATAAGACACCTCTAAGAGTTGACACAGTAGTCAGTGATCTGGGAACATATGTGGGCAGTATTCTGGTCTTTGACCAGCATGTGACCAAAGTAGTAAAAAAATCCTTCTATGTCACCCAACTTATAAGTAAGGGCATGGTGTCTAGGTTGAAGGAAGTTATAGTGCCACTTTATTCAGCCCTTATCAGACCCATCACTGAGTATAATACACTCTCTTGCATATATCTGGCCAGATATATGCAATAGTTGGAACACCCACAAAGACTCTTTACCAGGAAAATCTAGAGTATAAACACATTGTCTTATATGGATTGTCTTAAAGCCCTATCTCTATACTCTGTATCCTACAGGTTACTGACAGGTGCTCTATGTCTAGCATACAAGACATCCTTGGATCCAGCTCTGATGGACGTTTTGCACATCTGCAAAATGAACATCATCAGAACCACATTTTTCAAGGATTTATATTTTGCTTGTGTCATAAATAAGATATGTCTCTAAGACAAATATGTGTATCAGAGGATCTCCATGCTCTGGGACACACTCCCCATCTATGTGAAGCAGAGTCCATCCCTAACCTTATTTAACCATAACCTTGACCAATAGATGGGAAACCAAAAATTCACCCTGGGGTCTGGCCCCCATGTCTCTGATAGATACAGGTAGATATAATTTACAAATTAGCATACCCCCATAACCTCTACAAACTTCATAACATATCCCCTTCCTAATAAACACCCATGATACATAAGGACAGAATTGGGTTGGATTGCATGAATAGTCTTATAAAGGACCTGTGGGTCATTAGCTTAAAGGAGAACTGCACCCACAAACTGAAAAAACATATTTTGTTTCATCATATCTTGAGGTTTCCTACATTTTAACACCACTTTGGGACTCTATAAACTTTTTTTATATTTTTAAATGTAATTCCAGAGTCTGCCCACCTGGGCTCTGGCATCTTGATTTTTTAATCTACCTCTAGATATCCCACAGTGCAGTGTTTGGCTTCAAAATATTACATCATAGCCCCTAAGCGCATGTCAATGCAGTGACTTTACATGTTTTTCACATATACCCTGATTTTTTTTAGTCCATTAGGTTTAATTACCATTTCTTGCTTTTCAATGACTAGTAGCAGAACAGCATTCTCAGTGCCTGCTACTTCTTTTTCTTTCTAAAGTGGCCAGTTTTCATTCTTTGCTACGACTGAGTTGTAGTCCTTAAACCCAGTTTCCCTCCACCCAAACACCTCCCCTTTATATCTGTCAAAGTGGCAAAAGTAATTTGAGCTGTTTGCTGTTGTGATTGATAGCTCACAGCAGGAGACAAAGTTCATGTACTGTTGCCTTGTACTATCCACCTACTTACAGTGGGGCACTTATGTTTGCTGCACCATAGCCTCTTTCTGTCCTCAAATTTTAATCCTTACTAATTGGTAACACATTGTTTGGCAAACCTTCCAACTCCATTTTCAAGGATTCCCAAGAAAGCAAAATTCTTAAATAATTGTCACAAAGGCCATAAAAAATAAAACATTCTTGGCCAGATTCAATAAAGCTTACATGGTCTGTTTAACTGCTGTGCACATGATAGCAGACTGTTTTAGATTCAGTAAGCGGCTGTACATGTTGTGTAGAGCTGTGTAGAGCTGCACAAACAAGGTAAACATGGTGGCATGACAATGGCAGCATAAGCAGCTGAATTGTATGCTAATCAACCAATCCAAGATGGAGGAGCTATTCAACAAGCTATAAAGCATCCGTATAGACCCAGCGCTGGTTTTCTCTGCGAATTCCAAAACCTTTTGGAACACAGCCACCCAAAGGAGTCTACAGAGTAACAATGTTAGGGGCTGCTTTTGCTTTAATTCATATGTATGCACAACAGGCTTAAATCTATGCTACTACTGCTGCTGCTAATAGGCCAAGGCCAAAAAGGAGAAGAGTTTTCAGACCCCAATTAACTTATCACAATCTACATGATGTGGAAGTTGTAGAGTGGAATAGGGTAAATAGAGACACACTACAGAAACTCTGCAACCTGTCATCCTCAACTCAGAGCCAGGGCAAACCAAGAGGAACCTATCCTAGCTGAGACAAAGGTATGTGTAGCACTTTGAATTTTTGCTACAGGTACCTTTCAGACACCAACAGGGGATATGCTGGGGGTGTCACGGGCATCAGCATCCAGAATCCTTCAATTCCTGAATGCTGTGCTCCAACATGCCAGTGACCACATATATTTTCCCTGTACTACTGAGGACAGGGTCAAAAATATGCAGGAGTTCTACCCTGTAGCACACTTCCCTAAAGTACTGGGTGCCAAATTAAGTCACTACCCAGGGAACAGGAAAGGCTCTATATAAATAGGAAGGGCTGCCACTCTACTAACTGCCAAGGCATGTGTAATCCCAAGGGAATCATCTTGAACGTTTATGCTGGCAGCCCAGGCAGTTACCATGACTCGTATATCTGGCACACCTTCCATCTGTATCAGATGCTCACTAGGGGGGATATCCCACAGGGTAATTTATTGGGCGATGCAGGTTTTGCACTGGAATCTTGGCTGATGACACCCATCAGAAATGTACACACATCCGCTGAAGAATGCCGTAATGAGGCACATGCTCAAACCAGAGATACCATAGAGCATATGTTTGGGCTGCTGAAGCCCTGGTTCCAGTGTTTAAATATATCTAGGAGAGCCCTACAGTACAATCCCTGTACATGTACTGAAATGTTTCCCGTATGTACCATGCTACACAACATCATCCTGAGAAAACAGCTTCAGCAGGATCAAAACCAGAAAGGAGCACACATCCCAACACCAATGGCAAGGTTACCACAGCAACACACAGGTGAGGAGTCAGAGGCCGAACCAGCAGATGCTGTGGGTGTAGACAAATGTAGGTGTGCTCAGTATGTCCTCACGTTGGCTAACAGGCAATGCATAGCACACTCACTCACCACCTAAGGTGTTAAAACCTCCCTCCTACGCATATACATATAGTAACATTGATACCAGACAATGCCCACAACCTTTATTTACCCATGTAATGGCTGTGTACTGCTAGCATCAGACAGAGTCAGCCCTGAACTAAAACTGTTGCAACTGCTAGATTTACAAGGTAAGTGTTAGAAAAATATTCATTTTATGTATGAAGTATTAGTTAAAAGCAAAGTAGTATGTAATGCATTTTTATTCTATTAATGATATGACAATTCATATGTAATTGTAAGAAGCTTCTGAAACTGCAGTGTGCTCTGACCCCTGACCCTGGCAGCTGCTAGCTCAGCAAGTTTTGATGTTTATGCTTTTCATAAGTGATTATCTGCTGGGTCAGGAAATTAAATGTGTGAAATAATGAAAATCTTCTGCTCTTTCCTGTTGGGATGATTTGGCCTTGTATATAACTTTTAGATAAACACACAGCTGTTGGGAAAGTGTTACAGGAGAACAAAGAAGTGAATTAAAGGACTGAATCTGTTATTGTATTTGTACTGGCCTGAAACCTTGAAGAAGTAACTTCTACAGAAAGAGATTATATTTAACCAGGTGGCTGCAAGGCCATATTGTTACTGAGGAAAAACAACTTTAAAATATATGTTCAGCATTTTTCATGAATAGAAGACTGTTAGCTGAAATGATGTAGATGTCCTGTGACTAACCACGTCAGTAAAGTGGCCATAGCTATAATGTAAATGCTATAAAATATTGTGTACTTCCTGCATCATGTCAGACAAAATTCTGTACTTGTAATGCTTTTTGCCTCCTGGTGTACACTAGTAAACTTTTTAACCTGAACCTCCTGTGTATTGAAATCTTATTTTATTTAACAGTTTGGTCCTTTGGACCAGAATTCCCTTGGTAAGCCGCAGATCAGAGCGTATCGGTGGTCGAATACTGCGCAGGAGAAGTTACCGAAATGGTTCTTCTTGAGTGAAAAGACCTCCGACTGAATTGTCGTGTAAAGAGGTTGGCCACTTTCTGATCTGTGGCCGAAAAGCGGAACTTGGACTTTCTCAATACCGGAGGCTCAGGTAGGAAGACTTTTGCCTTTTTTCTGTTTTAGATCAGGGACTAGGTTACAGTAAATATTATTGTCAAGATTTGTTATGCAAATCAGGGACAAGGAATTACTGTGTATTTGGTCATAGATCAGGGTAACAGAATAAGGTAGGCAGTTATTCTAGATAAACTGTGAAAAGGATTGAAATTGTGGTACCACGTGATAAGAAGGGTTATGTAACATTTTTTCTTAACATGGGAAATCAGTGCACTAAAACATGTGAGACCATGACCGATGACACACATTCTTGGCCAGATTCAATAAAGCTTACATGATCTGTTTACACTGCTGTGCACATGATAGCAGACTGTTTTGGATTCAGTAAGCAGCTCTACACGGTGTGTAGAGCTGTGCAGAGCTGCACAAACAAGGTAAACATGGTGGCATGATAATGACAGCATAAGCAGCTGAATTGTATGCTAATCAACCAATCCAAGATGGAGGAGCTATTCAACAAGCTATAAAGCATCCGTATAGACCCAGCGCTGGTTTTCTCTGCGAATTCCAAAACCTTTTGGTACACAGCCACCCAAAGGAGTCTACAGAGAAACAATGTTAGGGGCTGCTGCTGCTTTAATTCATATGTATGCACAACAGGCTTAAATTTATGCTACTACTACTGCTGCTGCTAATAGGCCAAGGCCAAGAAGGAGAAGAGTTTTCAGACCCCAATTAACTTATCACAATCTACATGATGTGGAAGTTGTAGAGTGGAATAGGGTAAATAGAGACACACTACAGAAACTCTGCAACCTGTCATCCTCAACTCAGAGCCAGGGCAAACCAAGAGGAACCTATCCTAGTTGAGACAAAGGTATGTGTAGCACTTTGAATTTTTGCTACAGGTACCTTTCAGACACCAACAGGGGATATGCTGGGGGTGTCACGGGCATCAGCATCCAGAATCCTTCAATTCCTGAATGCTGTGCTCCAACATGCCAGTGACCACATATATTTTCCCTGTACTACTGAGGACAGGGTCAGAAATATGCAGGAGTTCTACCCTGTAGCACACTTCCCTGAAGTACTGGGTGCCAAATTAAGTCACTACCCAGGGAACAGGAAAGGCTCTATATAAATAGGAAGGGCTGCCACTCTACTAACTGCCAAGGCATGTGTAATCCCAAGGGAATCATCTTGAACGTTTATGCTGGCAGCCCAGACAGTTACCATGACTCGTATATCTGGCACACCTTCCATCTGTATCAGATGCTCACTAGGGGGGATATCCCACAGGGTAATTTATTGGGTGATGCAGGTTTTGCACTGGAATCTTGGCTGATGACACCCATCAGAAATGTACACACATCCGCTGAAGAACGCCGTAATGAGGCACATGCTCAAACCAGAGATACCATAGAGCATATGTTTGGGCTGCTGAAGCCCTGGTTCTAGTGTTTAAATATATCTGGGAGAGCCCTACAGTACAATCCCTGTACATGTACTGAAATGTTTCCCGTATGTACCATGCTACACAACATCATCCTGAGAAAACAGCTTCAGCAGGATCAAAAACAGAAAGGAGCACACATCCCAACACCAATGGCAAGGTTACCACAGCAACACACAGGTGAGGAGTCAGAGGCAGAACCAGCAGATGCTGTGGGTGTAGACAAATGTAGGTGTGCTCAATATGTCCTCACATTGGCTAACAGGCAATGCATAGCACACTCACTCACCACCTAAGGTGTTAAAACCTCCCTCCTACACATATACATATAGTAACATTGATACCAGACAATGCCCACAACCTTTATCTACCCATGTAATGGCTGTGTACTGATAGCATCAGACAGAGTCAGCCCTGAACTAAAACTGTTGCAACTGCTAGATTTACAAGGTAAGTGTTAGAAAAATATTCATTTTATATATGAAGTATTAGTTAAAAGCAAAGTAGTATGTAATGCATTTTTATTCTATTAATGATATGACAATTCATATGTAATTGTAAGAAGCTTCTGAAACTGCAGTGTGCTCTGACCCCTGACCCTGGCAGCTGCTAGCTCAGCGAGTTTTGATGTGTATGCTTTTCATAAGTGATTATCTGCTGGGTCAGGAAATTAAATGTGAGAAATAATGAAAATCTTCTGCTCTTTCCTGTTGGGATGATTTGGCCTTGTATATAACTTTTAGATAAACACACAGCTGTTGGGAAAGTGTTACAGGAGAACAAAGAAGTGAATTAAAGGACTGAATCTGTTATTGTATTTGTACTGGCCTGAAACCTTGAAGAAGTAACTTCTACAGAAAGAGATTATATTTAACCATGTGGCTGCAAGGCCATATTGTTACTGAGGAAAAAAAAACAACTTTAAAATATATGTTCAGCATTTTTCATGAATAGAAGACTGTTAGCTGAAATGATGTAGATGTCCTGTGACTAACCACATCAGTAAAGTGGGCATAGCTATAATGTAAATGCTATAAAATATTGTGTACTTCCTGCATCATGTCAGACAAAATTCTGTACTTTTTGCCTCCTGGTGTACACTAATAAACTTTTTAACCTGAACCTCCTGTGTATTGAAATCTTATTTTATTTAACAGTTTGGTCCTTCGGACCGGAATTCCCTTGGTAAGCCGCAGATCAGAGCGTATCGGTGGTCGAATACTGCGCAGGAGAAGTTACCAAAATGGTTCTTCTTGAGTGAAAAGACCTCCGACTGAATTGTCGTGTAAAGAGGCTGGCCACTTTCTGATCTGTGGCCGAAAAGCGGAACTTGGACTTTCTCAATACCGGAGGCTCAAGTAGGAAGACTTTTGCCTTTTTTCTGTTTTAGATCAGGGACTAGGTTACAGTAAATATTATTGTCAAGATTTGTTATGCAAATCAGGGACAAGGAATTACTGTGTATTTGGTCATAGATCAGGGTAACAGAATAAGGTAGGCAGTTATTCTAGATAAACTGTGAAAAGAAGGGTTATGTAACATTTTTTCTTAACATGGGAAATCAGTGCACTAAAACATCGCGAGACCCCGCCCATGACCGATGACGCAAAATATATGCAGTCGCAACGTTCTGATAATGTTAGGTATTATACAAAATGGGTTAACAAATATGAATTTGATGGCAAATTAGATAAATCTTCACTGGTTAAACTCCTTAAGCAACTTAAATCTGATGCAGAAGGTCAAGCAAAGAAGCAACGTCAATTAGGCATTCCTCAGACACACAGGTGGATTGAGGAAGCAAACCGTAGGGAACAAAAGACTAAAAATTCAAAAGCGTTATTCTTAGATAAAGAAGATAATAATATAGTAATAGCAATGGCTCCTCCTCCTCCTCCCTTGCCCCCTTCATTACCTTTTCATAGGTTCATAGGTTCATAGGTTCATACTAGGCTATCTGCCCGAGGGCATTTACAAGCCTAGCCCATCGTTTCGCCACCCCTTTAGTATGGGGAACTATACCCATTATTTTGCTGTGCCTCTGTCGAGCAGTGACATTGAGGTAATCCCTGGGGTATATCTGCGATCTCCCATCCATTGGTCAAGATTTCTCTTGAACAAGGCCAGCGAGGTGCTCTGCCTCACATATACCGGGATTTTGTTCCACAGCATAGGGAGTCTTTGGGTGATAAATCTATCCCTCCAGCACGTCCTATTAATAGCCATGTCGAGGTTTAAGTCTCCGCCCTTGTGGCTCTGATGGATCTAGATTTTTGAGGTGAAGCATATTCATCAAATCTGGGTTTGACATGGCCTTGTATGTTAGGCAAAGGTCACCTCTGAGCAAGCGGTGGCGACTGAATAGAGCTGGAGTTCTTTCAGTCGGGCAGCATAGGACAGATTTTTGAGACCCTTTATCCTTTTGGTGAGGAACTTTTGTGGCCTCTCCAGCTGCTGCAAGTGTCGGGTCAGATACATTCCGAATGGGGCATTGTACTCAATCATTGGTCTGATGAGTGATGAGTAAAGGAGACAATGACCTCCCTTGATCTAGATGAGAATCCCTTCATGATAAGGTGGGAAATGTAGAAGGTCTTCCTAACTACTTTAGCTACATGGGTGTCGAATGATAGACTACTATCAACCTGGGTCCCCAGGTCCCTGATAACTTCTTCTGTGATCAGTGGATTGCCACCTATTTGGTAGCTAGGGGTAACCTTGTTTTTCGAAGGGTATGACTATGCATTTTGGCATTTAACTTTAGGCCATGGCTCTGGCACCAGTTATCCATTTCTGTGAGACCCTTCTGAAGGATATCTGTGTCAGATGTGTTTTCTACTATGGCCCAGTTTGCAGTCATCTGCAAACTTTGTCAGCCATAACCCTCCTGTGTTTGCTTGTACTTGGAAAAGTAGATGCCAAACAAGAGTGGGCCCAGGACTGAGCCCTGTGGGACACCACTTGTGACAGGCTTTGAGTCTGACATGGCCAGCAACTCTGACCCTGTGGGTTCTGTCACTCAGCCAGTTTGCAATCCATCTTGTGATGTATGGGTTAACATTTAAGCTGATGAGTTTTTCAATGATACCCGAGTGGGGTATTGTATCGCAGGCTCGCCAGATCGAGGTAGGCTGTATGGACTGCCTTTCCCTCATCAATGGCTTTGGTGACTGTTTTGAAAAAGTCAACCAAGTTTAAAAGGCATGATCTGCCTTTGACAAAGCCAAACTGGGTTGGATCCAAAGTCTGCAAATTCCTATGTCTTATGAGGTCCATTATGATCCTCTCCATGGCTTTGCAGATAAGGCTTGTCAAGCTAATGGGCGGTAATTTCCTGGGTTTGTGAAGTGGGACCACAGTTGCAGTGCGCCACTCCTGGGAGTATCCAGAGGTGAGACTTTGATTAAACAGCTGTCCTAGCTGTGGGTTTAATTCATCATTGAGTTCATGGAGCACACAGCCGGGGACACCATCGGGTCCCATGGATGCTGTGTTTTTTGCTTTGGAGAGAGCAGTTCTCACTTGGGCGTTGGAAATGTTTGGGGGGCTGCAATCGTTTGGTATAGATATCTCACCTTTTGGGGGGGGGGGAGAAGTTTGCACTGAACCTGTCAGCCAGTATGTTGGCAATGTCTGTAGGATCAGTAATCTTCACATCATTTTGAACTAGTTCTGAGCATATCTGGGAGTTTCCTCCCAGGTTTCTAACATAGCTAAAGAAGGCCTTATGATTGTCTTTTGAGTCTTTAGCTATTTTCCCTCAAAATTTGCTTTGGATGATTTTATGAGAGCTCTTAGTTTTTTACTTGTAGTGATCAAGGGTGTCTTACCTTTTAAGGATTTTGCTCTATCTTGTAGTAGCTTCCTCCTTTGTTGTAGAGTTTGTTTATGGCTGGGGTCCACCAGACTGGACGCTTGCCTTTGGTACAAAGAGTCTTTGTTTTTCTTGGGATTGCCTTATCCATGCAGTCCTGCAGGTGCTGGTAGAAGGCATTTGTAAGTGATTCAGCGGCTTGAGTACTGTTTTCCGCCGGCCTTAAAGGAGACCACACTAGTCTTTAGAAGTGTGAAGTCGGCAAAAGTTCTTTACTGTGGTCTTTTTATTTCAGGTGGGGGTGGGATGAGGACCTCCAGCGAGATTAGTTTGTGATCTGATCTCACCAGTGAGGGGTATACTTCCGGTGTTGAACATTGTGCTCCCATGTTCGTGATGATGAGATCAAGTATGTTATCTCCTCTTGTGGGGATGGTGACTAGTTGTTCCATGGCATTTGAGTTTATGAATTCCAGGAACTTTAGGGCTAGGGTGTTTGGGCTTGAGTAGTGTCCTCAGTCTATATTAGGGTAATTGAAGTCACCTAGTATGATGGTGTTTGGTGATACATTTATCCCCTCTAGTGTTTTCAGGAAGGCCATGTGAGGTTCCTGAGTTTGTGAGGGTGGCCTGTAACATGCTACAATTTGCAGAGCAGTCTTGCCTATGGTTAATTGCACCTGGATGGTCTCCGATGCATCGTGCATTGCCACCAGTCTTGAGGTGTGGGTGTCCTTGATGAATATGGATACCCCCTCCTTTCTTGGTATTGTCCAGATTTTGGGGCCGGGCATGATATGAGGTAAAACCTGATAGTGCTGGGGTGCTCTCAGGAGCCTTGAACCAGGTTTCTGTCACAGCACAGACATCGATGTTCTCCATACTGAGAAGGGCCTCGAGTCGTGCATTTTGAGATTTAGACTTCTGGCATTGAGCAGCATTACCCTTAGTTTTTTCCTTTTGTGTTCTAGGGTGGTAGGTTTAGAATTTGAGCCTTGCCTAAAAAGGCACTATGGGGTGGCAAGAGCCTTTGCCAATATCCGGAATCCCATGGGTGATAGGTGCAAGCCGTCCCTTGCGAAGCGTGGCTTGTCCAGCATGTCATCCCAGGCAGACAGACACTGGATCCCCTTTGAATGACACCAGTGTTTAAGCCAATTGTTAAAGCTGATCATCTTATCTCTGTATTGTGGCATCATTCTTGGTGAAGGTAGGATACTGCTCAAGGTCAGGGTCATACCTGCCTGGGCTACATAATCAGAGAGCTCCTCAATGTCTCTTTTCATGTAGTCCAAGGAGGTACGTCTCAGGTCGTTTACACCAGCGTGGACAATGACTGAGTCATATTTGTACCTGCTGTTGAGAGACCTGAGTGCTTGCGTTATGTGGCGGAGTCTAGCGCCCGACAGGCAGCTTACTGTGACCTTCTCCTTACTCAGTCTGGTGAGCGGGACGTCGGTGTGTCTGACTATGGAGTCACCAATGACTAGTGTGTCTGGCATTGTGTTTGGCCTTAAGGGCTGTGACTGTTTGACACTCTGACTGTGAGGTCTATGTGTTGCAGGTGTTGTGTTCTGAGGTGGTGGTTGTTTGGGTGTCTGCTTTGGTGGCCTCTGCTGTTTTAGTAGATTTTTGATCAGAGCCTCCGAGTATGTCTTTGTGTGTTTATGTGTATGATTTGAGGTTGTGATGGTACTATGTGAGACTGGGTCTATAGTGTGTGTGGTAACCTTCTCCTCCTGACTGGTCTTGCCAGTCCTATGTTGAAGAGCTCAGCCTCCAGTTTGGCCGTATAGTTGCATCTCGCATGTATTTGTGTTTTGTGGGAGGAGGAGGGTTGTCTGTGTACATGAGGCAATTGTAACATTGCCTCAATATTCCCAAGTTCACCAGCTGAGCAGGAGAGGACACTAGCAACTGATCCCTCGACATGCTAGAAGGAATAGACAAAAACTTTAAAAAGAATCCGGGGATGTGGGTGACCTAGAAATGGGGGTTTGCCTTTTTGGGGTACTATCTATGACAAGAGTGCCGTATCAAGGTAATAAGTACTGTAGGAGCAAGTGCTAGGTTTAACAGATAGAGAATAGTCTACTTGGAGTCAAGTAGAGATGATCTTTTAGTTATAGGATACGCAGATTAGATCAGTAGTATAGTTCGAGGAAGGTAGTTTTAAGGGAAAATTTGAAGAGTGGATTTTAGGTGGCCGAATAGTTTAAACCTGCTTAACCGGCGCTGCCCTAGTGTGCAACAGTGGCAACTCCGCGCCGCTAAAGCCGTCACTAAAAAAGTAAAGCGTGCTTGATAGCAGGGGATGGAAAAGAGCAGGAATAGGCCCAAAGGGACAACAAAACTACAGTTTCAAGTCAGTAACCACCTTTCCGGGGCAGGAAGCTGCTCAATGTTAGTCACTGCCACTGATCAACAAAGAGACCCTCCTTCAGCCCAAGCAAAAATGGCCTCACAGAAACTTTCAAACAGTTCAGGAACAGCAAGCCTGTAACTGAACTTTTTTAACTCTCAGAAAAGTGGGAAAAAAGCAAGATTTTTTTTTTGTTTTTTTGTTTTTTACAGAGATAGCAGAGGTTCAAAAGTAATATCAAGTTATAACAGTGCAGTAAATGACCCCACACAAGAGTGCTAGGTCAAGGACAGAAAATATGCAAGTTTTAAGAAAAAAACGATTTAAAATTAAGTGCAAACAGGAAATTCAGCAAACAGCTTTTGGTTGTGCTCTAAATACAGCTACTAATATAGAAATCAAGTTTAACAAGCCAGAAAATGCTCAAGCTAGGCAGCTATGCAGAAAAACTTAGCAAATAAACAGAGAAAAAATACTTAAAATCTCAAAAGTGGCTCCCTTCCTCCCTCAGCGTTTTTTCCTCTTGGAGGGTGCTTCACCAACAGCCAACAAGCCTGAAAAGACGCCAAAACCACGAGGCAACTAGGTTTTAAGAGAGGAAGATGAAGGAGTTATGGACATGTACATTAGTGGCCAATAAAACTACAGTTTCAAGTCAGTAACCACCTCTCCGGGGCAGGAAGCTGCTCAATGTTAGTCACTGCCACTGATCAACAAAGAGACCTCCTTCAGCCCAAGCAAAATGGCCTCACAGAAACTTTCAAACACTTCAGGAACAGCAAGCCTGTAACTGAACTTTTTTAACTCTCAGAAAAGTGGGAAAAAAGCAAGATTTTTTTTTTTTGTTTTGTTTTTTACAGAGATAGCAGAGGTTCAAAAGTAATATCAAGTTATAACAGTGCAGTAAATGACCCCACACAAGAGTGCTAGGTCAAGGACAGAAAATATGCAAGTTTTAAGAAAAAAACGATTTAAAATTAAGTGCAAACAGGAAATTCAGCAAACAGCTTTTGGTTGTGCTCTAAATACAGCTACTAATATAGAAATCAAGTTTAACAAGCCTACGGGGTATGAAATGAGTGGACAGGCTGGTCCACCTCCACGTTATCCTGAGGTCTCAGTGAGACCAAAATCATTTGTCAGAGATCCCATTGAAACTAGGTCCCGGACACGAAAAACACATAGGGACACAGAATCATATCAAACAGAGAGAAATTTACAAGATGAGAGTGAGGAAGAAATGTGCCCACTTATAGAGGTCCTAAATCCTCAGGCAGGACCCAACTCTCTTAGTATACAGACCGTGGACACCGGAGGATATCCGGAAAGCTACTGAGGGAATTCACCATCCAAAAGTTAATTTTACGAAATTTTTAAAAGATTTGCAGGGCATGAGGTTGAGTTACCACTTGAATGGGGAAGAAGTAGAGAAGGTAGTCAGACAAATTATAGGTCCAGATTGGCACATGATTTGTGGCAACTGGAATCCTCGTAATGCAGAATTTAAACCACTCCCACATAGTGACGCAGAACTAGACAATAGAGTGAAGGGTCTTACAGACCGAATCTCTGAGAAATGGAAACCTAGGGCAGACTGGACTTGCATTAATCAATGCATACAGCAGGAAAATGAGACAGTAGATGGATACTATGCAAGATTATTAGAATGTTTTAATAACCATAGCGGTATGACAGTTCCTGAAAATCAAACAAATGATTCCCCGTATGAACAGCAATTGAAAAATGCATTTTTGAAAGGTTGCATTGCACCTATCAGTAGCTTCATTACGACGCATATGATAGATCATCGAACAAGTAGGCTACAAGCTCTACTTGAATATGCTAGGCATGCTGAGAGACATTTTAATAGTAAAAAGAAAAAGAAAGCACAAGTCTTCACTGCTGAAGATGGAGCTGAAGTTTTCATGTTACAGTCAGGCAAAAAGGGAAAGAAAAATGCCCAGGGAAATAAACAGTCTGACAAACGGTCAGAAGATTTCGAAGAAAGGAAAAAGAGAGGTGAATGCTTTAAGTGTGGAAAGAAAGGACATCTAGCAAGGGATTGTAAACAAAATAAAAAGGCAACCACAGAAGATAAGGGGGATGAGGACTGACTATATGATAGTGAAGGTGACAGTCCGAAACCATCAGGAAAGATCAATACGCAGAAGGCAAATGTAAATGTGATAGAGGGAATAAAGGAAGTGCAACCAGACATAGAGGATGAAGAAAGTGAAATTTTAGATTTAGCATTGTTGAGCCTAGAGCTCTGCCTAGCCAACACAAAACCAGAAGTGACACTTCTGGTGGAGGGAAGGGAAGTCAAACTCCTGTGTGACTCAGGGGCATCATGGACCCTGATACACTCCTCCAAGTTACTGGAGTATTCTGAATCTCCTGATTATATACTAGTGAAATCTGCAAATGGACAGCTATACCGGGAATCGCTTTCCCATGATATAGCAATAACTGATCCTGTTTCAGGCATGACTCAAAAAAGTAAGATTGTTGTTTCTGCTAAGTGTCCAGTAAACTTATTAGGAAGGGACCTTATGCAGATATTTGGCATAGCAGTAGTTCCAACCATGCAGGGTATGGAGGCACAAAGGCAAATGGATACTTTCATGGTGCGACCGGAGGGTGAAACTTTTTACTGGTACAGCCAGGACCTAGTTACGACTGGTCCAGGGGCAGTAACCAAGGAACTGATGAATGTAACCATCAGTAAAGCCCCCTCCCTTGACACTGATCGACAGCATTTGTTACACTGTACTCTATACTACTGTACTACACCAGGACCTGATAGAGAATATGAGCAAGAATTGTTCAAAAATCGTGCAACTAGATTAGTGTTACGTACTTTGTACTGGGATACTGAGGGAAACAGTGTGGTTAGCTGTTCATTACCTCAGGAATTCCTTGCCTTGTATAGATCTAATCGATTGCCACATGTCAGTTTGACAAAGAACAAAAACGTAAAATGGGCGGACTTAGGAGAGAAGGTAACAAAATGGGAGAAGCAGACTGACTTAGAACTATCAGAACAGGGAATACAAAAACAGAAGTTAAATTGGTTGGCGCAGACACACCCAGCTGTACACCTGCAATCTAGCGAGGACAGCTGATTAGCATTCTTATTAGAAGAAGAAGAAGAGAAAGCTCTGTGTGAAATACCCACAACTCTTTGGTCAGCAGGCAAATCAGATGTAGGACTTATTCGAACAGCAAGACCAGTAACAATTACACCAAAGTCAGCATTCAGACCACAGAAAAGACAATACCCCTTGAGGAAAGATGCAGAAATAGGAATCAAGCCTATAATGGCAGCATTACTCAGATAAGGAGTACTGGTAGAATCTCCTGATTCACCATGTAATACACCCCTATTTCTTGTTAAAAAAGCAAACGGGGAATGGCGGATGGTTCAGGATTTACAAGCTGTAAATAATGCAGTAATACCCAGAGCACCCATGGTGCCAGATCCACATACTTTGTTAAATGACCTGGAGCCCCAACAAAAATACTTCTCTGTGGTAGATATCAGTAATGCTTTCTTTTCAATACCTATACATCCTGATAGTCAATACTGGTTTGCATTTACATTTCAGGGTAAAAGGTATACCTATACTAGATTACCACAGGGATATTGTGAGAGCCCAATGATATTTGCACAAGAAATGGCTAGCAACCTGGTAGGGTTCACCCCACAAGGAGGTAGTCAAATTCTACTTTATGTAGATGACATTTTGCTAGCAGCCCCCACCCAGCAACAATGCAGGGAGGATACCATAGCACTACTGAAATGTTTAGCAGCACAAGGACACAAAGTGAACAAAAGTAAGTTACAACTTTGGAAAAAACAAGTTAGACACCTAGGATATGTAATATCCAATGAAGGTAGGATATTAGATGAGGATAGAAAAATAGCAATTTTACAAGCACCCAGACCAACAACCAAGAAGGAAATGATGTCCTTCTTGGGAACAACTAACTTTTGCTGGAGTTGGATACCAAACTATGCTTTGGAATCTGCTCCACTAACTGATCTAATATACAAAATGCCAATGGCAGCACAAGACTTATTAAAATGGACACCAGAGGCAGAAACGGTTTTCTGCAGGCTAAAACAGTTGATAGTCTCTTCATTAGTTTTAGGACTTCCGAATTATCATAAACGGTTCTTCCAGACTGTAGATTGCAGACAGGGATACATGATGTCAGTGCTGACGCAACAGCATGGGGATAAGCAACGCCCCATAGCTTACTATTCATCACAGTTAGACCCAGTGGTACGATCTTTGCCCCAGTGTGTACAAGCAGTGGTCACAGCTGCAATGGCAGTACAGGCCTCGGCCTCAGTGGTGTTATTCCACCCTCTCACATTGAGAGTGCCTCATGCAGTCGTGATAATTTTACTGCAAGAAAAAGTAGCATATCTCTCTCCTGCTAGACATATTTCATGTATGACTATACTGCTGAGCCAACCTCATATGACGATTGAACGATGCATGACATTAAACCCATCAACAATACTCCCAACTCCTGTAGATGGCACACCACACAGTTGCCTACAGGAAATCGAACAAACAACCTTACCCAGACAGGACCTCACGGATATGCCCTTGAATGATGCCGAGGTGACATATTACGTGGATGGCTCATGCAGAAGGGGTCCTACGGGAAAGAATCTAGTAGGGTATGCAGTAGTTACAGATACTGAAATTTTAGAAGCACAACCCTTACAGCATAACTTATCTGCACAGGCAGCAGAGTTGATAGCTCTAACACGAGCTTGTACTTTAGCGAAAGGTAAATGTGTAAACATATATACTGACAGTCAGTATGCCTTCTCTACAGTACATGTTTTTGCCCAACAATGGAAAAATATGGGAATGATAACATCTAGTGGCAAACCAATTAATCATGCGCAACTCATTTTGAACTTATTAGAGTCCATTCAGTTACCTACTAAAGTAGCTATTTGTAAATGTGTAGCTCATACAAAACAACAGGACAGAATTTCAAAAGGTAATGTGAGAGCTGACGCAGCTGCAAAGTAAGCAGCTTCAGACTCAGAAACTCTACTGATAAATGAAGAATTGCAACCCTCTGAGATTTTAGATCTAGAAATGTTAAAAATGACGCAGACACTTACTACAAAAGCAGAAAAACAAAAATGGGAAAAGCGGGGAGCAATTCTTGAAAATGGACTGTACATCTCCAAGGAAAAGAAACCAATATTGTCGTCTAATTTATTTAGATATGCAGCTTTGTTGAGCCATGGGCAGTGCCATGTCTCAACAGGGGGGATGGTACAGTTAGTAAATCGAATATTCCAAACATATGGATTCACAAATTATACAAAAAAAATTTTCTGCAGCATGTCATACTTGTAACAAGCATCATGCACAAGGGGCATTTAAACCCAAACAAGGAAGTTTCCCTGTACCATCGTATCCGTTCCATACTATCTGTATGGACTTCATAGAATTGAATAAATGTGAGGGGGAAAAGATATTGTCTAGTCATTATAGGTATGTTTTCTAAATGGGTAGAAGCTTTTCCAACCAAAAATCCGGATGCTGCGACAGTCGCAAAAGCCCTAGTAAAAGAAGTAATTCCTAGATTTGGCATACCGGAAAGGAGTTATAGTGATAATGGTACACATTTTGTCAACCAGACAACCCAACAGCTTGGGAGATTCTTTGGAATCTCCTTAAAAAATCATTGTGCCTACCACCCACAGTCTGCAGGACTGGTGGAAAGGTACAATGGAATTCTAAAGAGCAAGCTTAGAAAGTTAGTCACTGACACTCAGAAGAATTGGGTAAGCTGTTTACCTTTGGCACTGCTGAGCATGAGAACAGTTCCGAATGCAAAAGGTTTGACCCCTTTTGAAATGGTTTTTGGGAGGGCATATTATGTGCCTCAGTGGAAAGCTCTCATGCCTGCAGAGCAGGAGGCTGACAGTTCATTAGCTAATTATATGAAGAAACTGTTAATGAATAAATCTGTTTTGCAGTTTAACTCTTTTTCAGATAAAAGACAAACCAAACCGGTAGAAGCAGTTTTGGAACCAGGTACCTGGATCT